>NC_092276.1:592500-600000 GCF_036320965.1 Panulirus ornatus
CATTTGTACAGTGGAGATGTTAAGTCCCTCTCTAACACAAACTTCATTTGTACAGTGGAAATATTAAGTCCCCTCTCTAACACAAACTTCATTTATACAGTGGAGATGTTAAAGCCCTCTCTAACACAGACTTCATTTATACAGTGGAAATGTTAAGTCCCTCTCTAACACAGACTTCATTTATACAGTGGAAATGTTAAGTCCCTCTCTAACACAGACTTCATTTATACAGTGGAAATGTTAAGTCCCTCTCTAACACAGACTTCATTTATACAGTGGAAATGTTAAGTCCCTCTCTAACACAGACTTCATTTATACAGTGGAAATGTTAAGTCCCTCTCCAGCACAGACTTCATTTATACAGTGGAGATGTTAAAGCCCTCTCTAACACAGACTTCATTTGTACAGTGGAAATATTAAGTCCCCTCTCTAACACAAACTTCATTTGTACAGTGGAGATGTTAAGTCCCTCTCTAACACAAACTTCATTTGTACAGTGGAGATGTTAAGTTCCTCTCTAACACAGACTTCATTTATACAGTGGAGATGTTAAGTCCCTCTCTAACACAGACTTCATTTATACAGTGGAAATGTTAAGTCCCCTCTCTAACACAGACTTCATTTATACAGTGGAGATGTTAAGTCCCTCTCTAACACAGACTTCATTTATACAGTGGAAATGTTAAGTCCCTTTCCAGCACAGACTTCATTTATCCCATGTTCTCGAGCCTCTATGAAAAGAATAAATTCATGAACATCTTCATTAAGAATGAGCTTTATTATGAGCACTGAACTTCATTTCCTGTTATATGCTTTGCTCAAAAATGCTCCATCTTTATTTTTTCATAGTTTCCACGATTATTTGAGCGTAGCATCATCAGCTCTTGTTTCTCTGTCTGTGTACTCATAATCACCTCATAATGACTCATGGTTTCCGCGATTATTTGAGCCTAGCTTCATCTGTTCTGTTTGTTTATGTCCTCATAATCACCTCATAATGACTCATAGTTGCCGCGATTATTTGAGCCTAGCTTCATCAGCTCTGTTTCTTTATTACCTCATAATCATCTCAGAATGACTCATAGTTTCCACGATTGTTTGAGCTTAGCTTCATCAGCTCTGTTTCTCTGTTTGTGTCCTCATAATCACCATGTGACCCCCTTTTCTCAGCTTCCTCAACTTCCATGTGACACTGTGTGTGTGTGTGTGTATTGATCCTACCTCCTGGAATGATGGCGTATTGTCCACTCCGGCCACAGTGGACAATACTTGCGTCTTCGTTGACTCTACATAGCCATGAGAGATCGACTGTCTCTCAAGGTTTATCTCCCTGTAGTTGTTTGAGAGATCTCTCTCTCGTTACCTGAAGGTTTGCCATCTCTGAGAAGTGCGTGTTTCACTGCTTCATGTGTCGTCATGATTGCGTGTGCGTGTGTGTGTGTGTGTGTGTGTGTGTGTGTGGACAGGGAGGGAGGGAAGGAGGGAATGATGCCTCACTTCTAGTATCGCGTCTGGCTTCTGTCTGAGGGGGTTGAGGTGGGCGCGCACGCACACACACACACACACACACACACACACACACACACACACATGTATATAGATAGATAGATAGATAGATAGATAGATAGATATCAGGCGAGCGTCTGCGGCGGGAGACCACACTGGGGGACCTGGTCATCCGCGCCCTTTGATCAGGCACCCTAGGCCACGTGCGACGTTGTGGCCCAGCAGGGTCTTGACCTGCAGAAGCAGGTGGTGGGCCCCCCCCACACACACACTCACACGACTATCACGTGTGATTTATTGTTTAATTACTTCGCCATCCAGGCACCACCCACCTACCTACACCCACCCCACCTACCTACACCCACCCACCTACCTACACCCACCCACCTACCTACACCCACCCACTTGCTTGGTGTCCGAGTGGCTCCAGATGCGATGGTGTTTTCCCTCCCCCGTCGACAAAAGGCAGATGCACTGGGCAGCAGTGACCGGCTGTGGCGAGGGATGAGAGAGGAGAGAGAGAGAGAGAGAGAGAGAGAGAGAGAGAGAGAGAGAGAGAGAGAGAGAGAGGAGAGAGAGAAGGTGGCGTAGAAAGACAATTAGACCTCTCAAAGCAAGGAGGCCTGTGTGTCGTGTGAACAGCTGTAGCTCATGAACAGCTGTTCTCTCATGAACACCTGTTCTCTCATGAACACCTGTTCTTTCACGAACAGCTGTTCTCTCATGAACAGCTGTTCTTTCATGAACAGCTGTTCTCTCATGAACACCTGTTCTCATGAACACCTGTTCTCTCATGAACAGCTGTTCTCTCATGAACAGCTGTTCTCTCATGAACACCTGTTCTCTCATGAATAGCTGTTCTCTCATGAACACCTGTTCTCTCATGAACACCTGTTCTCTCATGAACAGCTTTTCCCTCATTCGTTGATCCTTGGGATGACTGATGGTTGACTACAGTCATCAGTCATGACCACCATTCACGTTGGATCAGCAGACGACCTCCACCGTTCAACACACAGACGACCTCCACCGTTCAACACACAGACGACCTCCACCGTTCAACACACAGACGACCTCCACCGTTCAACACACAGACGACCTCCACCGTTCAACACACAGACGACCTCCACCGTTCAACACACAGACGACCTCCACCGTTCAACACACACACTCACAAACCCAACGGCGAGTGATTGATATTAACGACCCATCTGGATCATGGCAGTTGCCTTGTTTGGCACCAGAAACAAACACACAAACAAACAAACAATCAAACAAACATGGTGTTTGATCCACCTTTGAATCCCTGGCAAAAAAAAAAAATGATTCCCGCCAATACACACACAACTCACCTCGAACCAGAGGAGGTGGTGAAGACAGACAGGGACATACTTCACCAAGCTGATGCAGATAGAGCTGTCCCTCACGTGCATCTCCTGATTAATCTCGTACCTAAAGAGCAAGAGTTAATCTCTCTCATCCGCCTGTATTATTTTCCACTAAGCTGATTGCCATGGAGAGTGAGAGGGGGAAGGAGAGGGGGGGTTCTCTCTCTCTCTCTCTCTCTCTCTCTCTCTCTCTCTCTCTCTCTCTCTCTCTCTCTCTCTCTCTCTCTCTCTACTGTTTCTTCTTGTTCTTTTTCTTCTTCATTTTTTCCTTCTTTCTTCTTTCTTTCTTCTTTCTTTCTTCTTTCTTTCTTTCTTCTTCTTCTTCTTCTTCTTCTTCTTCTTCTTCTTCTTCTTCTTCTTCTTCTTCTTCTTCTTCTTCTTTCTTCTTCTTCTTCTTCTTCTTCTTCTTCTTCTTCTTCTTCTTCTTCTTCTTCTGTCTTCCTTCCATCAACCACCAGCAGAGGACGAGAGACCATATTTTTTTCTCCCCTCTCTCTCTCCCTTCGCTCTCCAGTCCCTCCCCCACCCCCCACCCCAGCCCCCTCCTCCCTATTTCTTTCTTCGGTCACCTCTTCCTTCTCCCCTCCCCCGACCCTTGGGTGGGTTGGAGGGGTTTGGGAGGGGGTGGGAGCTGAGGGTGGGGAGAGATATCGTTATGTTTTCTCCCCCCCTTCTCTTTCCCTTTCACTCCCCTTCCCTCCCTCACAGTGGCCAGTGGCGGAGTCATGAGGCGAATGGTGAGGTGGGGGAAGAAGGGGGAGGGATGTTGGGAGTGAGGGAGGAGGAGAAGGGGATGTTGAAGAGGTGGGGAAGAGAAGGGGGAGGGTGTTGGGAGTGAGGGAGGAGGAGGAGGAGGGAGGAGATTGCGGTTCACGCTGCCTGATGAGAATGAAGTGAGAGTTGATGAGGCAGTTGATGGGGTGGGAGAGAGTGAGGGAGGGAGGGAGAGTGAGTTTGGGGGAGAAAGAGGGGGTGAGGAAGGGGGGAGGAAATGATGATGGCCCATCATCACCCCCGAAGGCTGTGGGCAAGCAGCTGCGGGAGGGAAGGGAAGGGGAGGGAAGTGGGTGGTTGGGGTGTGTGAGTATATCGGTCCAAAAATGTATGCAAGATATTGGGGGTCCTGGGTTCCCCTAGGCGTCGCGTATTGACGGTTTGAGACGCCATTAGGCTCATAAACCAAGACTGCTTGTGAGAGGAGAGAGAGAGAAAAAAAAAAAAGATATAGACATGACCTCAAACACCAGACACAAACTCAAAAAACAAGACTTTTTTAAGAAAAAAAAAAGATATGACCTCAAAAAACAAGACTTTTTTTTAAGGAAAAAAAGACATGAACTCAAAAAACAAGACTTTTTTAAGGAAAAAAAAGACATGAACTCAAAAAACAAGAATTTTTTAAGGAAAAAAAGACATGAACTCAAAAAACAAGACTTTTTTAAGGAAAAAAAGACATGAACTCAAACAACAAGACTTTTTTAAGGAAAAAAAGACATGAACTCAAAAAAAGACTTTTAAGGAAAAAAAAGACATGAACTCAAAAAACAAGACTTTTTTAAGGAAAGAAAAGACAAACTCAAAAAACAAGACTTTTTTTTAGGAAAAAAAACATGAACTCAAAAACCAGACGACATTAACTCATAAACCAAGACTTGTGAGGACAAAAATAAGACATGAACTCAAAAACCAGACGACATTAGCTCAAAAAAACAGGATGGTAGTGGTTCACAAAAAAACAAAAAAATGGTAGTAGCTTAAAAAGAAAAATGAGAAGCCATGAACTCAAAAAAGCAGACGCCATTAGCTCAGAAAAGGACGCCATTAACTCAAAAAAAAATGTCCCTATTACTCCTTATCATCATTATCTCATTTTCCTGCGTTAATTACACCGAAATACATATTATCACAAAGTCACATAATGTCTCATGCAACTTTCGGACAATATATATATATATATATATATATATATATATATATATATATATATATATATATATATATATATATATTGCTTGTTAATTTTCCTATGCGGACCACTGGGAAATGGTCCGTGGTCCAGGGATGGTCCGTAGACCCCCTTCAATTATGGTCTCTTGATACACATATACGTGCGTGTATAGCCGTCTCTGATGTGTCAATAGCTTATAAGGTTGCGTATCCAATGTGTTGGTCGGTTGCAATGACCTTTAAGCGTGGCAGATCTCATCACTGAGGGTGTGTTTGTGTAAACAACATTTGTTTGTCAGTTTGGATGAGAGGAAGACGTATCTGTTTACATGGGAAGGGAGGATAAAGTAGTATATAGATAGATTAGATATAGATAGATAGATAGATAGATAGATAAGTAGATAGATAGAATGATAGATGTGTAGATAGATAGGCAGATAAAAAGATAGATTTGTGGATCGAGAGTGATAAAAAGATAGATGTGTAGATAGAGAGACAGATAGAAAAATAGATAGAGAGATAAATAGAAAGATAGATAGATAGATAGAAAGAAGACGGATAGGTAGATAAAAAAGATGGATAGATAGATATAGATATAGATACATAGATATAGATAGACAGATGAGTAGATAGATGATCCTATGCACTGAAGTAGGCCTGGCAAAGAACACGTCCTTGGAGAACAGAACGTCCCTCACTGATCACCCACGGCAGAACAGTGTTCTTATGAGATGTCGCGAGAGATCATGATTTATTGGGGGGGGGAAAAAAACGAACAAGAAATTGATGGAGACTCTGAGCTTTGAAATTGGTCCCCATTCCAATTGGTGAGGTCCCCCCCCCTAGCTGAGCTCTTTTGTGTTGATGGGGGTAAGGGGCCAGTTATGTGTGGCCGTGCTGTCTCTCCCCGGCTTTTGGTCTGGTTACGGAGAATACATTAGTGTATTCCACTGTAGTCCTGTAGGTCAGTTGGTGACCCCCAGCCCCTCGCCCCCCCCCCCCCCCCCCGCTCCAGACGACAAACTAGAAATGGGAGGAATGTATGTGTGTGTGTGTGTGTGTGTGTGTGTCTGTGTGTGTGTGTGTGTGTGTGTGTGTGTGTCTGTCTATCTGTTTGTGTCTGTGAATGTGTTTGTGTCTATGTCTGTGTGGTTGGGTGTGTGTATGTGTGTGTGTGTGTGTGTGTGTGTGTGTGTCTGTCTGTCTGTCTATCTGTTTGTGTCTGTGAATGTGTTTGTGTCTATGTCTGTGTGGTTGGGTGTGTGTATGTGTGTGTGTGTGTGTGTGTGTGTGTGTGTGTGTGTGTGTGTCATAGACATTGTTTCTCGGTTTACCACATACGAGAGAGAGAGAGAGAGAGAGAGAGAGAGAGAGAGAGAGAGAGAGAGAGAGAGAGAGAGAGAGACCCCTGGTAGAAGATGCTCCTCGTATCTCCTCATCCAATAGACTCGCTCCATCTCTCCCCCCCCCCCCCCCCCCCAAGTCACCCATTACGTCATCAGGGGGTAAAACCCGGATCCTATCCATCACAATTAACAGGGGAGCCAACCCACCATAGACCATGTCCGTCGCTGACGCACCCCCCCCCCCCCACTCCAATAAAGAAAATGAGAAGTAGCGCGGCGTGGGGAACAGAAAACGCGAGGCGAAAATCAGGGTGGGTGGGGTGCGAAGCGCAACGAGAAAAATAACCAGGAAAAAGAAATTGGAATTCGTGGTATCAAGGGTGAGACTGTCTGACAGGAAAGTTGACCAACAGTGTTTTAGCACTATCTTGCCTTCATTTATCTGGGAGACAGAGTAATAAAGGGAACAAATATGGTGTAATTAAGGGTATGATCATATATTTTCCAGTCTTTATCTCATTACAGGAAGTACAAATTTTCATACACATAATCATGAGTGTATATGTATATGCATATATATTGGTGAATGTGCTAGTGAATATGTGTGTGTATGTGTATGTGTATGTCTGTGTGTGTGTGTGTGTGTGTGTGTGTGTGTGTGTAAATAGATTATCAAGCTGAATCTGATTGAGGAGCTGACGAGGATGTAGTAAGGAAGAGCGAAGGAGACAGATGTGGAGGAAAAGCGTAAAGGAGGCTTTGGGGCATCGGGGCCAGAACATTCAGGAGGGTGAGAGGCCTGCGTGGAATAGAATGAATGACAAAGCAAAATAAACGAATATATATATATATATATATATATATATATATATATATATATATATATATATATATATATATATATATATATATATATATATATATATATAGATATATATATAGATAGATAGATAGATAGATAGATAGATAGATAGATATATCTTTGGACGTCCTCATTGGCCCCTGACCGGGCTTTAAGACTGACAGACAGACAGACAAGTCAGCAAACAGACCAAGGATGACAGCTCATTCTTCGTGCAAACACATCAGGGCAGAATTCAGGACGAGTTATTTTTCAGAAGTATTTGCACTGAGAAGTCCAGATTGGCTTTACCTAACTCTGATTGTCGGGCCGATTAGGTCATGTGACCATGACGTATTTTCTCGTAGGACTTTTCATAGTTAAAAGTTTTTTTTTGTCGTTTTACTTCTGTGTTTGTATCAACTTTTTGGCATGGAGACCACAAAACATGCCGGTATACTGTGTTTACCAT
>NC_092276.1:610000-615000 GCF_036320965.1 Panulirus ornatus
CGTCCGGTTGTTATGACGTGGGATGGGATGGCTAGTTTGCACGTCTGTCGTGCCAAAGCCACGCGTGTGTGGTTGAGGGCAGGGAGGAGGGGAAAAAAAAAAAAGGACGGCTCCTTTGGGAGCCCAAAGGAGCGAAAGCTGACAGCCACTGAAGTGCTGTCTTTGTCGTCACCGACCCCTCCCAAATACCCAGGCAAGGGTCGTAGCGATAATATAGACACATGTACCTTCCTTGTGTGTGTGTGTGTGTGAGAGAGAGAGAGAGAGAGAGAGAGAGAGAAGAGAGAGAGAGAGAGAGAGAGGAGAGAGAGAGAGAGAGAGTTCTCTCCGTGAAGTAGCTAAGGTTAATATTTTCTGATATATAAAATCTCAGCGGCTTGTTTGTGGGGGTGGTGGGGGAGGAGTTAAATTGTATGTACAGAGAATGATATATAGCGACCCATCCAGTACACGAGTAGAAATGGTGATTGCGTCTAATATACGAAAAATACACGGTGGCCTGTATGATATACGAATAATATAGCGGTCCACCCGATATACAATTAAATAGCGCATTCATCAAATTTACGAATTCATAGTAACCTCATTTCATACACGAATTCATTAGCGCCCCATTTAACACACGAATTCATTAGCGCCCCATTTAACGCACGAATTCATTAGCGCCCCATTTAACACACGAATTCATTAGCGCCCCATTTAACGCACGAATTCATTAGCGCCCCATTTAACACACGAATTCATTAGCGCCCCATTTTAATATCGCAGAAAAAAAAGGCCACATCGTATCTGATATGCCCGGCCAAAACATTTTATAGAAAACTGTCGCTTTTGCTCAGTCCAGTTCATTTGACGTACTGGAATAGGAAGTTTAATAAATGGAAGAGGCGCTGTTCAAATTGTGATGCTGGAAGGGAACAAGGAAGGATAAAGAGTCCTGTGTGTGTGTTGTGTGTTGTGTGTGTGTGTGTGTGTGTGTGTGTGTTGTGTGTGTGTGTGGGAGGGTGGGTGGGTGTGTGTGTGTGTGTAGGAGAGAGGCTATGGGCCATATACGCTACTGAGTCGGTAATCAAAACTCTACACTCAACTCGTCGTGGTGTTGGCCTCGAGGTGGCCAACGTAGGGTTATGGAAGGGAGGTGTTGGTCATCTAGGTATTGGCGAAGTTGGGTTGAAACTCCTTGGGGTATTGAGTATAGTATTAACCCTCGTATTTGGGTCACTGCTATTTGTCCCCATGTAGTGGAGAGGGAGGGGAGGGAAGAGGGTGTAACACTCATGGTGGGTTCCCAGTCTCTTATATGATTTGGTAATGGTGATTCAATCTGTAGTCTATAGGGAGGGAGTTTTTTATACTCGTGGAGGCCCCCCCAGTCTCTTTGTATGGCTGATTGATATTCAATGTTTGTGGGTTATGGGGAGTTTGTTTTGAACACTCGGTTGCCCCGTTCTTATGTAACGTCTGTATCATATATGTATCATGTCTTTCATGCATATGTGTACACACACAACACACACACACACACACACACACACACACACAACACACCAGCGTAAGCCAGGTACCCATTTATCGACCAGCCTGAGGGGAAATGATGAACACCTAGGTTTGGTGCGGGCCGACTTCCATAACCCACCAGGATCGAACCCATACAGGTCCGACCGGGCTTGGCCCACGTTACTCGTGTGTGTTGTGTGTGTGTGTGTGTCAATAGTGTCATACTGGGTTTATCCACATCTGAACTGTTTTGAAAGCCCGCCTGACAGATATCACCACACAGAAACGAGACTAAAATGCCATGAGTGAACGGGAAAGTCAAACAGAGTTAGCCCGGCCCCCGACTTTCGTGTAAAATCACATCATCAGGGGAGACACAAGAGAGAAATATAAGTCAGTTGATATACATCGAACAACTTCGAACATATGTTTGTGGATGAGAATGTAGAAGAGTTGAATATAAACGATGTATTTACGTTTTAAGTGCTCAACCCCCTTCAACCCACTACCCCGTTTTCGGTTGGGTTTCAGAGGCAAGATCTCCCCAGTATTAATGTCAAGTTCATAATAGGTCGATATCAAGTGTCACTTACCACGGAAATCTTCCACAGATGAAGCCCCTGTCTCTCGTCTCGATCCAGAAGTGCTTGGTTGAATGTGATGGGAATATATGGCGTGAATTTTTATCAAGAGAGTAAGGCGTTTATGCGAATATGTGGCGTGAGTAAGTCAGTAAGTAAGTAAGAAGTGCTTTGTTGAATGTGATAGGAATATATGGCGTGAGTTTTTATCAAGTGAGTAAGGCGTTTATGCAAGTAGGAAGAGAAGAGGGTGAGTTGTCCCTGGTAGAAGATGGGTCTGCATCAAGTGCGTGTCGTCACCATGGCTGTTTAATATGTGAATGGGATGGTGATGAGTGGCAATAAATGTTTGTGTTTCGAAAGTCGTGATGGTGGTGTTGGTGAAGGGGGTTAAATGTCTGGGTTTCTGAAAGGAGGTTTTTGAATGTCTCTTGGAGCGTCGTGGGGGGCCTGATGAGTGAGTCAGTTGCTGTTTGTAGATGACACTGCTCTGGTGACAGATGCGTGTTAGAATCTGAACGTGCAGGAGGATGTGTGCCATGCACGGGATAGAGAGAATTGGAGCGATATGGTTTACACGGTACGATATACTGTCATTGAACTGGAGAACGCATATGAAGTGCTCGGAGGAAACCACGAGATGGTCTATGGGTGGCTTGGCTGTGGATGGTGAGGTCTGGTGCTAGGGAGAGAGTGGACGTGAGCAAATAAGATCGTGCTTCCCCTGATAGTCAGAGAGGGTTAGTTCACTCTCCGATTCCTAGATGGCGTTAGCGTTCGCACTGAATAACACTAAGGCAAGGACACGATCTGCTTTTGATTATACCTTTACTCACTCAGAAATACGACTTTCCGATAATAAAAACGGTATGTCTATGGTGATTTTAGCCAGCGTTCGTGTATAAAGGGTACCACGCATAGGAAATGACGGTTGGGGTGGAAAAAA
Source organism: Panulirus ornatus (assembly GCF_036320965.1). Classification (NCBI taxonomy): domain Eukaryota; kingdom Metazoa; phylum Arthropoda; class Malacostraca; order Decapoda; family Palinuridae; genus Panulirus; species Panulirus ornatus. The sequence continues at coordinate 613,025 of NC_092276.1, forward strand.
CGTAGAATTTTTATATCGATAATTTTTTTTTTTTGGTGTGATGGATACCACCCATATATATATATATAAAAATATATAGATATATATAATATATATATATATATATATATATATATACATATATATTATTATATATAATATCTTTTTTATCGAAGCAAAGAAAACCCTGTGAAAATGTTTCACCGTTTCAGTACTGTATATGCTCTTGTATCCCCTGTCTAACAGCAAAACCCTTTAAACAGAACCCCCCGGAATGCTAAATAAAAAGCCCAAAAACATTTGCCTGGCAGTACATTATATATACCCTTCACACATTCGGGGCCTCGGGCTGGAAAAGTGGCCAAGGATTTAACCTGAATCCAATAAAATGTATTGTCTTGTACCCTATACAAATTTGCATAGCGGGTGATTTATATTAAACTTTAAGCATATATATATATGTGTGTGTGTGTGTGTGTGTGTGTGTGTGTGTATGTGTGTGTGTGTGTGTGGCTACCAGCATATGTATATTTGTGGGAAAGCTGTACTTACCTCAAAGTTATTGCGGCATGATATTACCAAAGGGGGCATGGCTTAGCGCGTAGCGATCACCGCATGGTCATGTCGTATATGTTACCTGCCGTCGGTTGTTATGACGTGGGATGGGATGGCCTAGTTTGCACGTCTGTCGTGCCAAAGCCACGCGTGTGTGGTTGAGGGCAGGGAGGAGGGAAAAAAAAAAAAAGGACGGCTCCTTTGGGAGCCCAAAGGAGCGAAAGCTGACAGCCACTGAAGTGCTGGCTTGTCGTCACCGACCCCTCCCAAATACCCAGGCAAGGGTCGTAGCGATAATATAGACACATGTACCTTCCTTGTGTGTGTGTGTGTGTGAGAGAGAGAGAGAGAGAGAGAGAGAGTTCTCTCCGTGAAGTAGCTAAGGTTAATATTTTCTGATATATAAATGCTGCAGCTGCTGTTGTGGGGGTGGGGGGAGGAGTTTATATTGTAATGTACAGAGAATGATATATAGCGACCCATCCAGTACACGAGTAGAAATGGTGATTGCGTCTAATATACGAAAAATACACGGTGGCCTGTATGATATACGAATAATATAGCGGTCCCACCCGATATACGAATTAAATAGTGCTTCTTCAAATTTACGAATTCAGTAGTACCTCATTTCATACACGAATTCATTAGCGCCCCATTTAACACACGAATTCATTAGCGCCCCATTTAACACACGAATTCATTAGCGCCCCATTTAACGCACGAATTCATTAGCGTCCCATCTAGTACACGAATTCACCAGCGCCCCATTTAATATACGCAGAAAATAAAAGGCCACATCGTATCTGATATGCCCGGCCAAAACATTTTATAGAAAACTGTCGCTTTTGCTCAGTCCAGTTCATTTGACGTACTGGAATAGGAAGTTTAATAAATGGAAGAGGCGCTGTTCAAATTGTGATGCTGGAAGGGAACAAGGAAGGATATATAGTCGTGTGTGTGTGTGTGTGTGGGTGGGTGGGTGTGTGTGTGTGTGTGTGTGGGAGGGTGGGTGGGTGTGTGTGTGTGTGTAGGAGGAGGAGGCTATGGGCCATATAAGCTACTGAGTCGGTAATCAAAACTCTACACTCAACTCGTCGTGGTGTTGGCCTCGAGGTGGCCACGTAGGGTTATGGAAGGGAGGTGTTGGTCATCTAGATATTGGCGAAGTTGGGTTGAAACTCCTTGGGGTATTGAGTATAGTATTAACCCTCGTATTTGGGTCACTGCTATTTGTCCCCTTGTAGTGGAGAGGGAGGGGAGGGAAGAGGGTGTAACACTCATGGTGGGTTCCAGTCTCTTATATGATTTGGTAATGGTGATTTCATATCTGTAGTCTATAGGGAGGGAGTTTTTTATACTCGTGGGAGGCCCCCCAATCTCTTTGTATGGCTGATGGATATTCAATGTTTGTGGGTTATGGGGAGTTTGTTTTGAACACTCGT
>NC_092276.1:617500-630000 GCF_036320965.1 Panulirus ornatus
TTCCCCTGAACACACAAACCGTAATCACTGATAGGAATCACACACACACACACACACACACACACACACACACACACAAACACACACACACACACACACACACCCACACACACACACAGTCTTCTATCAGAGATAAAGGAGAGGTTCTGGGCGTATATATATATATATATATATATATATATATATATATATATATATATATATATATATATATATTAATTTTCCAAAAGAAGGAACAGAGATAGAGGGCCAGGTGAGGATATTCCCACAAAGGCCCAGTCCTCTGTTCTTAACGCTACCTCGCTAATGCGGGAAATGGCGAATAGTTTGAAAGATATATATATATATATATATATATATATATATATATATATATATATATATATATATATAAAAGAAAGGAGAAAAAGTAGACCATCTTCAGCGTCTCAAGACTTTTTTCTTTTACCGTGTTGAGGAAGGACCCAGAGCAACGCCATAGCTCCTCTTTAAACCCTCGTACTGTATGTTGACCCAGTAAATCCCACTTATGCCTTCCAAATGATCTCTTAACTCGCTATCAAGAACAGCGGAAGAGCAGCGTAGCGCTGTTCTTACGACCAGTGGGCAAGATCTCCCACGGGATTGTCTCTCTATCTCTCTCGGTGTTTTGTCCATCGCTGTCTGGCGAAGGAGGAGGAGGGAGGTCTCCTCCTCCTGCTGGAAGGGTGTAGAGCAGTGTCTGCTGGAGAGGTCTCCTCCTCCTGCTGGAAGGGTGTAGAGCAGTGTCTGCTGGAGAGGTCTCCTCCTCCTGCTGGAAGGGTGTAGAGCAGTGTCTGCTGGAGAGGTCTCCTCCTCCTGCTGGAAGGGTGTAGGGCAGTGTCTGCTGGGCGTCAGCAGGCGGGGATGGGTAGAGGTAAGCAGAGAAGGTGTGGTTCTTTTTTTTTTTGGGGGGGGGAACTGGTTTGGGTAGGTTAGGACAGGGGGTAAGTAGGTGTCGTGGCGATGGTAGAAGCAGGGAAGCCATGGGTAGGGTGTGGTAGATTAGGGTAGCGTAGGGTAGGGTAGGGTAGGGTAGGGAGGATGGTAGAAGCAGGGAAGGCAAGGGTGTAGGTTAGGAGTGTAAGGTAGGGAGGGTTAGTGAAGGGAAAGAGGGATGTGAGACGGGAGGAACAGAGGCTCGGGATGGGTTTATGGGTCTCTCTCTCTCTCTCTCTCTCTCTCTCTCTCTCTCTCTCTCTCTCTCTCTCTCTCTCTCTCTCTCTCTTTCCACACACACACACACACAGCCAGAGTAGATCACTCATCCCTCACACACGACGTCGTTCGTATTATAAAGCCGTTGGTCAGCGAAGCCTTAATTGTGCAACGAAGAAGAAGAAAAAGGGAGAGAGAGAGAGAGAGAGAGAGAGAGAGAGAGAGAGAGAGAGAGAGAGAAGAAAAAATAAGGGCGAGGGGGGGACTTAATTCTTCGCCAAGACGAAAAGGGAACATTATTGGCCAATCACCAAGGGACGTGGTTCCCTTTTGAGGAAGTGGTGCTCCTCCTCCTCTTCCTCCTCCTCCTCTTCCTCCTCCTCCTCCTCCTCCTCCTCCTCCTCCTCCTCCTCCTCTTCCTCCTCCCCGTGAGAAATAGCAAGGAAGACGTTTAGCTCAGGAGCTCAAATAGATAAATAGATAACCAAAAAGAGGGTAAGGGAGGCAAGTAGCTTTTACGTTGAAATATATAAAATGTGAAAAGTCCTTTTTGGCTAAAGGGGTTGGTGTGGGGGATGTGTGTGTGTGGGGGTGTGTGGGGTCGGCACGGGAAAATTTTTCATCGGCTATCGCATGACTTTTACCTGTGCTGGGGCCAGGCCGGCCGTGAGAGGAACTGGTGTGGAATAGGAGGAGGAAAGGGGTGTGTGTGTGTGTGTGTGTGGGTGTGGGTGTGGGTGTGTGTATGATCAGAGCAGGACGGAGTGGGGAAAGGTGAGAGAGAGAATGAGATGGATGTAACGTATCCAAAGGCAGCAGACACACTCTCTGTGCTCCCGTTCTACGTATGGGCAATAGACTTTTCGACCGGCCCGTCTCTAGGAGCAAGAGATTTTTCTCTGTTTCCCCGTCATTAGAGGCAATAGATTTTTCCCTACTACTCCGTACGTCTGAGCAAAAGATATTCTCTCTCTATTTCCTGTTCCATAGGGGCAAAAGACGTTCTCTCCTGCCCATTCAAGACGCGCAATAGACCTTCGCTATTGCCCCTTCTGTAGAAGCAATAGACCATCCCCACTGCCCCATCCATACAGGCAATAGACCTTTTCTGCTACCCCGTCCACAGAGGCAATAGAACTTCTATAATGCCCCGTCCATAGAGGCAATAGAACTTCTATAATGCCCCGTCCATAGAGGCAATAGAACTTCTATAATGCCCCGTCCATAGAGGCAATAGAACTTCTATAATGCCCCGTCCATAGAGGCAATAGAACTTCTCTATTGCTCCGTCCACAGAGGCAATAGAACTTCTATAATGCCCCGTCCACAGAGGCAATAAAACTTCTCTATTGCCCCGTCCACAGAGGCAATAAAACTTCTATATTGCCCCGTCCATAGAGGCAATAGAACTTCTCTATTGCCCCACGTCCACAGAGGCAATAGAACTTCTCTATTGCCCCACGTCCATAGAGGCAATAGAACTTCTCTATTGCCCCGTCCATAATCTTGACTCACTTTTACGCCCCATGTTAGAATTGAATTTAAGAGAAGCCAGCCAGCCTCTCTCTCTCTCTCTCTCTCTCTCTCTCTCTCTCTCTCTCTCTCTCTCTCTCTCTCTCTCTCTCTCTCGGAACATATGAGATATATATCTCTCTCTGCGAAGAGGAATTTTGTGGCGGAATTCCCCAGGGGAAGTGGCATTTCTCTCGGCCGTTGCTCGGCATTTATAAAGACAGTCATGAGAAGGTAATGTAGTGCAATAAAATGTTTTAGACTCTTGAATAAAACTCGTCCGACAAAAGAGAAAATGGAGACACAGACGAACAAGCGCGGCGGAATGAGGAGGACGGGAAGAAAACGGGGAGGGAGGGAGGGAGGGGTTTTGTGCTCATTGGAAATGGAGCGTAAAGCGAAAGGACGGTTGGGGGGATGGGGGGGTTAAGACTTGAAGCACAGACGGAGCGAAGAAAACGCGGAAAACACTGGCAGCAATCAGGGTGGAGGAGAAGAAAGCGAAGGAAAAATGGGAGGACAATGTTTTAATCAAAAGGAAAAGAAGAACGGGGGTGAGTAGCGGGTGGCCTCTCAAGCGACAGAAAATGGATCGACTGAAACAAGGATGAACGAAGCTGCTGAGTATATATATATATTTCTCTTGTGTCCCCCCTGATGATGTGATTATTACACGAAAGTGCACTTGGGAACTTATCATGTTTCGTTTTCCCCGTGGACTCATAGGAATATATATATATATATATATATATATATATATATATATATATATATATATATATATATATATATATATATATATATATATGAATATGTGTGTGTGTAGGTGTATGTGATGTTGTGGATAATTAATGATAGTTAATAGATAGTTAAAACCACTCGTTAATATGCCACACGTGAGGGGAAGGACCCATTACCCTGGTCTCTTAGGAAGGTGAGGTACCGTCCTTGCTTGTGTCTGTGCGTCTGCCTGTCTATACGTCTGCTGGGCTGCGTAAGGCAGGACTTCGTGCAGACATTGACTAATATAATGATTCATACGTTCATTAAGATATCCTGGGCAGTTTTTTGTTTTCGGATTCGCCTTGCCTGACTGAAGTACCCGGTCGCGTACACCGTCTATGTACGATGAAAGACGAAAAGTCGTGTCCTGAAATTGAATGGGGAGGGGGAGGAGAAAAAAAACGTTATACAGAGGAGGGTTCATCAAACGTTTGGTACGTTCTTTCTTGTGTCATTCGGAGAGATGGTAGCATTGACGTGAGTTGACATCTGCTCCGGTAGATGTCCCTGTGAACGTCTTTGATAAATAAGCGATAAATAAGCGAAATAAACCACTTCGTTTTGTCTTCCAGTCTGCTACTTGTATATCATGACACGTTTTTTTTCCATCTCTGTTCTCTCATTTACTCCAAGGTTTGCATTGTGGCTCTACAGTTATAATAAGATTTTGAAGTCACTTTAGTTATAATAAGATTTCGAAGTCACTTCTCCTTACTGTGGTATATTATTTACACCTCAAAGTTCCTTGTCGTCCTTCTATACTCGGAACATTATGAACTGTGCTCGATCGTCATGTGGTGAGTCAGGGATTTGCAAAGAAATTTACAACCTATGCTATATATACAGAGATCCAATTATAATGATTGTCGAATTATTTATTTTTCTCTCTCGAAATCGCACACCGAATCCCACAGCACGCCCTGTATGCTCATCAGCTTACCAAGACAGACATTTCTGATAGACTGAGATTTGTTGGTGTCATTCATTTCTTTTTGTTTTAAAGTTTGTCCTTTATTTTCATGTAAGCTTTCTTAAGACCCCTGTATCAGCGGGCAGATATTTGGGATATTGTGGCACCCCAGACTCTATTATTGTCTTTATGTGTAAGGCCATTGTTGTCTACTGACGTCCATGACACGGAGCCACATACAGATATGTGATTCATAGACAATACTGGGGTAATTCTAGGTCACTCGAGAACAGCGAATAATTGGTTCAGACTTGGTGGAGCCACGGACCTCTGATGACCACAGATCTCCGGACGAGACTTGTCGAAGCTTCGAACATCAGAGCAAAGATTTTCGGACCCAGAGTTGTCGAAGTGTCGAACCTCAGTCCGGCCAAACTTGTCGAAGCTTCGAACATCAGAGCAAAGATTTCCGGACCCAGAGTTGTCGAAGCCTCGAACCTCTGACCAAGGATTTCCGAACCCCACTGAGCCAAACCAGTCACTCAACCACCACCACACTTGATCGACGACCCACACAGCGCCAGATCACCACCATCGAACCACCGCATATGGCCACCTCCCACGCTAACACCCACATACCACCATCGAACGCGCCATCACGAACCACACCAATACTCAGTCTAGCTCCTCCTCCCCCGTTCGCTGCAGTGACAGCCCAGAAGCCTTCCTCACACTGACTCGACAAGATGCTCAGTAAACCATCCGCTTGTAATGGAGGCCTCTCCCGTAACACCATCACGTTAGCCGAGCAGTTATCCTCCTCCTCCTCCTCCTCTTCGATCGCGCGCCGTCGCATCCTAGCCACTGTTGATACCCTCAGGGACCCAGAGGTTCTCGATCTATTGAGGTCGGGTGTGATCCAGCAGGACCAGTCAGAGAGCGTCACCTCAAGATATGCCACAAGCCAGTGCCCTCCCTTTTACCGTGCTGCATCGTAGGTGGGTAAGGGTGTTGTCATGAGGGGCAGATGAATGCGAAGTGTGGTACCATCTCCGCTGTCGCTGACGGTGTGGGGACATCCTTCCAAGGTTTTCAACATACTTCTCAAGCTGTGAGAGGACCGACGACCCCCCTCTCTCCATCTCGGCCATCTGCCCTAACACAACTCCACCGTGCATCCAGCCCCAGACTCCGCCCTTGAAGCGGCCGCCCCTCCTCCTTCAAGCAACAGCATTTTTCCCCTCCGTCGTATCTGCATACGAAAATAGGTGACGTTGGCGCGAATAAGGACGCGCCCGAGAGCACGGTGTTCTCGTCTGTCGTTCCGGTGATAGAAGGACTGACGAAGGATGACCCAACGACTAGGGCGACATAATCAAACCTTCGGTTGATTACGACAAGGAAAATGGTTCATCACATGAGGCAGGAACACCGAGCGAGAATCGACTGTGCTAAATAACCGTTTCCCCATAATCATGCGCCAGCAACTTTTCCCCACCTTGCGTCATACACAGCTTAACGATCGTAAACTACTCTCTCCATCCTCCCACCGCCCCCCGCCTCCCCCTCGAGAAAAACACCTTCTCGACACGAAATATATGACACCCCAGTGCCAAGCCTCCGGCGTCGTCCCGACACACCGTCTTGCAAATACTAATCGATCCTCTTTGGGGAACTAAGCCAGGCTGCCGAGGTCTTCTTCGCACAGCTCTTCGTCTGCTGCATCCTAGCTGTCACGCGTTCCTTAGGGCGTAAGCTTTGCTCGTAGGGGGAAAGTGGGGTGGTCATCTCCCCCCCTCCCCTCCCCCCATCGTTAGAGGGGGGGGGCTATTTCCTGCTCGCGTGAGGGTGGTTTTAACGTGACCCCCTGAAACGATGGGGGTTCTTCGTTGTGCCTTCCTCCCGAAATCGCAATTGAACCCTCGATGGTAACGCGCTTCGTAGACACTTGCCCTCGCTCGCCCCCTGGATTACTGTGGTGTGCTGCTGCCGCTAGACTGCAGTGATAGGGAAATTATTACCCTGCCGCTAGGCTGCAGTGATAGGGAAATTATTATCCTACCTAAAAATATGCAAAAGAAAGGTAAATTATTTATGTCTGTTACTGCATCCGCTGAGAATGTCTTGAAAACGGGTTGCGTGCGAAGAGAAACTGATATAGAATTTACACTTTAGGATCCTGAGTGAACACAGTTCTTAGGATGTGATGTATATGTATGGTGTGACTCTCTCTCTCTCTCTCTCTCTCTCTCTCTCTCTCTCTCTCTCTCTCTCTCTCTCTCTCTCTCTCTCTTCCAGGACCATAGCCCAGCACCTGGCCCCCTCACATAACTCTTGGGGGCATGGCAGGTAAAGCCAGGCGAAGCCTCCTGGAAGGCTGGCTACCTCTAGCTGGGATCCCCCTCTTGTTGCTTTGGTTCCACCCGTAAAAACAAGGAGAGAGAGAGAGAGAGAGAGAGAGAGAGAGAGAGAGAGAGAGAGAGAGAGAGAGAGTGGAGGCGATTGAGGAAAGGTGGGTTGTGGGAGGGTGTGAGGGTGGGTGGAGGGACTGATGGACAAAAGGAGACGAGGAGTAAAAACTGGAAAGAATAACAGAGAATGTGTTGAGAGAAGAGATACACGGAGAGAGATAGAGATAGAGAGAGAGAGAGAGAGAGAGAGAGAGAGAGAGAGAGAGAGAGAGAGAGAGAGAGAGAGAGAGAAAAGGGGAAAAGAGAAAACTAAAGTGGTGTGGCTCAGTATATGGCTGGAAGACGGAACATTTCAGGGGATATGCGGACGACAGAGGCTAAATTATTTCTCCACAGGCACAGCCCCTTTCCAGCCCCCTGGTCTGGCCCGCCTATAGAAACATTGACCATCCAGACCTTAACATGGAGCCTTACAGCCCTTATTCTGGCCCGCCTGTAGAAGCATTAACCATCCAGACCCTAACATGGAGCCTTCCAGCTCCTGGTCTGGAACGCCTATAGAAACATTAACCATCCAGACCCTAACATGGAGCCTTCCAGCCCCTGGTCTGACCTTCCTATAGAAACATTAACCATATACAGACCATGACACAAGACCTTCCAGACCCTCGTCTGATGGGGGACCATACCAGCCGTCCCATCCAGACCCCCCCTGACTGACACAGGCCCTTGCAGACTACAGCTCCTCCAGACACTGACGTAGCAGGAGGCCAGGCCTTTTGTTCATCACGCCAGGGGAACAGAAGTTACGTCGGGCGTCACCTTGCAAAGGTTGTGATGAAAGTATTTTTTTTTTCTTTTTCCGTCTTTTTTTTTTTAAATAGCAATTTACAAAGTTTTGTTGTCGTCGGGGAAGTTAGGCTCTGCTGTGCAAGGTGAGGGGGGGAAGGGGGAGACATTTTAGCTTCCAGAGGAAACGCTAACTTTAGCTTTGATAACGCGGGAGACATTGTGCGCCGCCTCCAGCCTGTAAACTCTGAAAGCGATGAAAGCTAAATGGTCGTACATCTCTCTCTCTCTCTCTCTCTCTCTCTCTCTCTCTCTCTCTCTCTCTCTCTCTCTCTCTCTCTCTCTCTCTCTCTCTCTATCATATCGTTTACCTAATTACTCTAGGTATTACTGTGCTAATTGCCTTTCCCAATTATCACTCATTACTTTCAGTAAACTCAATATATAAAGATCTTCCCATTCAGTTGTACATGCACATTCCATTCAGTTGTACATGAACATTCCATTCAGTTGTACATGCACATTCCATTCAGTTGTACATGCACATTCCATTCAGTTGTACATGAACATTCCATTCAGTTGTACATGCACATTCCATTCAGTTGTACATGCACATTTGTGTAATTGACATGGGACAATAAACCTTGATATATCTGTGTACATAAATAGACATTTTTCGTTACAGTAATTCCTGCATTGTTCATCCTGTCCGTCAAGTGCGTCCATTTTCCTGTTGTATGTATTATGCTAATATCTTTGTTAATCACAGAGGTCTGATGTTAAAGTCTAATTTGCATACTATCGTTCCCGATAGTCGGTCAGCCCTATTAATCTAATGTGATTATATCGACACAGTCAGAGAGAGAGACAGACAGACAGAGAGAGAGAGAGAGAGTGAGAGAGAGAGAGAGAGAGAGAGAGAGAGAGAGAGAGAGAGAGAGGCATATGCGAAGATAATCTGAGTATAGGATTTGATCTTATATATATATATATATATATATATATATATATATATATATATATATATATATATATATATATATTGGAAAGGATCACAATTCTGCGCGTGATCAAGATATTCATTTTCCCCATGGACTCATAGGAGTATATATATATATATATATATATATATATATATATATATATATATATATATATAAATAAAACACCTATAAAAATGTGGCGGGGGGGAGCAGCAGCGATCGTATTGGTCGGTACTAAAAGGCTGTATCCTGGCGAGAATCATTTATTACGGTTATAACTACAAGTTGCCGGAGTTTAATGGTGTATAAAGGTTGTTAAGTTAGTTCGGTAAGAGGTCCTAACGAGGCCCCAGGATGGTTTCTCTCCAGTGGAACTTTAGGTACTGTTGACTCCTTTTGGTCTTCGTAGGTTGTTAAGAGGTCGTTCAGCCGATGGGAGACTGTTGGGTAACTGACTGGGCCCCTTGGAGGGTATCTGTATCTTTCTCTCTCTTTCTCTCTCTTTCTCTCGCTCTCTTTCTCTCTCTCTCTCTCTCCTTCCTAGATTCTCATCAAAGGACGGTCGCTTTCGAAACACCTACCTTACTCCAGTGGGAATCAGATCTCATGATAGTGTGAAAAAAGATGTTTCAAGTGGCTAGTCGCAAAAGCACATACAGTACGAAAAAAAAGTATCTTGGCACTTTTTGTGTGAAACATTATGACACGACGGACGATGGATTTTGAAATATGCCTCTTCCTCTGGCCTCACCGTGGTAGCCCTGGTTTCAAGACTGTAACGCATCGACTGTTGACATTATTTCTTGTCATTTTCCAATATATTCTATGTTTGTACATGTATATTGATTACATATATCAGTGGAAATGACTGTTAAACTGAGGCTACCATAATTATTAGGAAATTTGTCTCACATTCACGCTTACCAACTCTACCGAGACAACACAAGTCGAACGGATCATTCCGAAATTCATCGAACTCATACAGGAAGATACTTTTTTTTTTTTTTACTTGTTGTATACAGTTCCACAATGTTTCGTACATCGTGGTCCCAGAAGGCAGTGGGTGGCTTGACCTTACATATATATATATATATATATATATATATATATATATATATATATATATATATATATATATATATATATATATATATGTTGGACTCAAAATGCATGAGTTGTAACTGTGTCATAAAATCTTGTAAGCTTTGAGAACTTTCCTCTTGAGACAGGACGGAACAGATGTATGAGGAGGGGAGAGTTGGATAAGAGGAGGAAGAGTGAGGTAGGTAAGACGAGGGGAGAGGTAGATTAAAGAAAGGTTGAGGTAGATTAAAGGGGGAGAGGTAGATAAGAGGAAGGGAGGAGGTATATATATATATATATATATATATATATATATATATATATATATATATATATATATATGTAATCCATTATGATGGTTATGATGATTATCACAATGATAGTGTGATAATAATAGTGATAATGATGATAGTGATGATGACCTGAACCCAGGACCAGTATGATGACCTGTGGTAGTGATGATGATGATGATCATAGTGATGATGATGATCATAGTGATGATGCCCTTAACCCAAGACCTGTATCAGCACAACCACCAACATAACACTATGTTTCCTGTGCTTCTCAGACACCTCTCTCTCTCTCTCTCTCTCTCTCTCTCTCTCTCTCTCTCTCTCTCTCTCTCTCTCTCTCTCTCTCTCTCTCTCTCTCTCTCTCTCTCCACACACACACCTGTCTGTTTTTAACTGGCTATTCCCAGCGACTGGCTGCTTCCTCTCATTGTTCTTCACATTTTAGTTTCTAAAAGTCTCCCTCCTCTTTCTCGACCCATTGCCTGGCTCTCTTGTGCCTTTCTGTTGAGTCTTTGAACAGGAACAGTTTACATTCTAGGCATCCTTTTTCTTTTCTCTTTTTTTTACAGTCTTATGTAAGCACTCGGGATATTTACATAGCCCTATTTACAGCCCCTTGTCGCTCTTGTTAGCCCTCCATTGTCTATATCTCATACATGGTCGTCAATATCTTAAAATGTTCTTACTATTTGAGGTCTGCATTCTGTTATCCTGGCACTTCCAAACACATAAAGCTAATATATTGTTTGTCACCTTTTGATATCTTTTCCCTTCCATTGTGGTGACGGGTTTGACTTTAACTACTATTCAGGCGGTAGTTTACTATCCTAGCCAGTCCGGCACACCAGTTTACCGTCCTAGCCAGCCCAGAACACCAGTTTAACATCCTAGCCAGCCCGGAACACCATTTTAACATCCAAGCCAATCTGGCACACACCAGTTTACCGTCCCTAGCCAGCCCGTCGTACGAGTATACCGTCCTAGCCACCCCAGTACACCAGTTTACCATCCTAGTCACTCTGGCACACCAGTTTACCGTCCTAGCCAATCCGGCACATCGGTTTACCGTCCTCGCCAACCCGGCACACACCAGTTTACCGTCCTAGCCAATCCGGCACATCAGTTTACCATCCTAACCTGCCCCGACACACACCAGTTTACTGTGCTAACCAGCCCCGACACACACCAGTTTACCGTCCTAGCCAGCCCCGGTCTGCACCAGTTTACCGTCCTAGCCAGCCCCGGTCTGCACCAGTTTACCGTCCTAGCCAGCCCCGGTCACATTTTCAGGCGAGTTATTTTGCCGGCGTCCGAGGCGTGTTGTGTTATCTCGTGATGGAGGCCATCCAGAGCGATGGTACCTGGAGGAGGGAGGAGGAGGAGGAGGAGGAGGAGAGAGGAGGTGAGGGAACCAACCTCTCTTCCCCCCAACACACACACACACAGGGAATGTCTGATCTCGCGTTATGACGTCGCCTCCCACCGTCTGGATGGCCTAATTTACCACCTTTTACCGCGTCGCGCCCGCCTCTCCGGCTAGTGTAAATAGAGAACAAGGTGTGATACTCCTGTAAATGACGCAGTGGCTTATTTTTCTTTGTGTTTACACCGGTCTGTAAACATATTTACAGACTGTAAACGTACGTGTGTTGTATGGCGCACGGGCGTTCTTGATTGGATCAGCCAGGTGCCCTTTTGGAGCAGGGCTGTTCGTAGCGTTTAAGTGAGACTTTTGTGGCTGATTGGATGAAAAACATTTATACACACGGGTCGTTATTATGTGGTTCAGCCTCTCTCTCTCTCTCTCTCTCTCTCTCTCTCTCTCTCTCTCTCTCTCTCTCTCTCTCTCTCTCTCTCTCTCTCTCTCTGTAAACCATCGGGTCACCCGAGGTCACGTTTCGAGACTCGGAATCTACACACACACAGACACGCAAAAAAAAAAAAAAAAAAGAAAATGGAAAGTAAAAAGAAAAAAAAAATCCACAAGGACTAAATATTGACCCGGGGATGTATGTTTACGTTCCTGTTTGTTGTTGTTGTTGTTGTTGTTGTCGTCTGTGTGTATTTTGGGAAACTGTATAAAAGAAATAAGGTATGCTAAAAATTCTGGGCCAGCGACTTGCTGTTGCGAGCGGAATTGCATGAAGAGTACAATGAAAGTGGAGAGAGAAGCCGTAAAGATATTACCACTATTCTCCCTTCATAAACAGATGTTATATGAATTATTATCATGCAGGATATATATATATATATATTTCTTTCTTTCAAACTATTCGCCATTTCCCGTGTTAGCGAGGTAGCGTTAAGAACAGAGGACTGGGCCTTTGAGGGAATATCCTCACCTGGCCCCCTCTGTTCCTTCTTTTGGAAAATAAAAAAAAAAGAAACGAGAGGGGAGGATTTCCAGTCCCCCTCTCCCTCCCCTTTTAGTCGCCTTCTACGACACGCACGGAATACGTGGGAAGTATTCTTTCTCCCCTATCCCCAGGGGGTTTACTCTGGTCTCAGACATAAGCAAAAGCAAGGGACTTTGGTGTTGCTGGAAAAGAATGGATGAATA
>NC_092276.1:635000-642500 GCF_036320965.1 Panulirus ornatus
TGTGGGTGGGGTTGTGTGGGTGGGGTTGTGTGTGTGGGTGGGGTTGGGTGTGTGGGTGGGGTTGGGTGTGTGGGTGGGGTCGGGTGTGTGGGTGGGGTTGGGTGTGTAGGTGAGGTTGTGTGGGTGGGTGGGGTTGTGGTGGGTGGGTGGGGTTGTGTGGGTGGGTGGGGTTGTGTGTGTGGGTGGGGTTGGGTGTGTGGATGGGGTTGTGTGTGTGGGTGGGGTTGGGTGTGTGGGTGGGGTTGGGTGTGTGGGTGGTGTTGGGTGGGGTTGTGTGGGTGGGTGTGTGGGTTGGGTGGGGTTGTGTGGTTGGGTGTGTGGGTTGGGTGGGGTTGAGGCGATCGAATGAGTGCTCTCGTAAACGCTAGTGCCTTCAGCACCCCGGAGCGCCACGCATATTGATATCGTCACTGCTGACGTGAGACGATTCTTCACCCATCCCGTCCCACCCTCAGGGCGTACCGTCCTTGTGTGTGTGTGTGTGTGTTTGTCTGTCTGTATGTACATATGTGTGTGTGTGTTTGGGTGTGTGTGTGTGTGTGTGTGTGTGTGTGTTTGTCTGTCTGTATGTATGTACATATGTGTGTGTGTGTGTGTGTGTAGGTGTGTCTGTCTGTCTGTCTGTGTTTTTCTGTCTGTCTGTTTGTCTGTCTGTCTGTATGTACATATCTGTGTGTGTGTGTGTGTGTGTGTGTCTGTCTGTTTGTTTGTCTGTCTGTATGTATGTACATATGTCTGTGTGTGTGTGTGTCTGGCTGTCTGTCTTTCTGTCTGTCTGTCTGTCTGTCTGTATGTATGTACATATGTGTGTATGTGTGTATTTACGTGGCTATGAATGTACATGTTACATCGTCAAAATTCTCCAGTTGTTCTCACTATCACACATATATTCCCTCAGTTCGCATTCGCTCACACGTTAAACATACGCCCATGCATAACTCTATACATGTTATACCGTACAGCCGACCGTATGTATCTTTTATACATGTATGTATCACAACATTTTTTAAAGGGATACATTCGCTCATGCGTATTTCTACATGGGACTCCCATTTTTTTGGTGTGTTTATAGACTGTTGGAAAATGCCACTATTACAATCCCTTGTTGTGGCCGGGCATATATGTATATATATATATATATATATATATATATATATATATGTGTGTGTGTGTGTGTGTGTGTGTGTGTGTGTGTGTGTGTGTGTTCTACGTCTCTTTTCTCCATAATTTCCATAATGTCTTCCTGTGCTTCTGTCGTTTATCTTGTTTTCGAATATTATTTTTCTTGACGACCTCGCTCTCTGCCCTCCGTCCATTGGTCGATGTCTCTTGTCTCCTTCCACGTTTGTGTCGAGAGAGAGAGAGAGAGAGAGAGACAGACAGACAGACAGACAGACAGAGAGACTCTTCAGTAGTTAGAGACAGAGACCCTCCAGCAGTGAGTGACAGAGAGACCCTCCAGCAGTGAGAGACAGAGACAACCTCTAGTAGTGAGAGACAGAGACACCCTCCAGCAGTGAGAGACAGAGACAACCTCCAGTAGTGAGAGACAGAGAGACCCTCCAGTAATGTCATATGAAGGAATTGCATCCCCGAGTTGGCCTGATTGGACCATATCGTCTCACTGTGCTGAACGGACAAGTAAAAAAATTTCATAGGAAAAAACTTTTATTCCACAATAAATGATTTTTTTTCTCTCTCTCACTCTCACATAATTTTTAATTGACTCTCACCGAAGGCTTCATCATGCCACTGTTCAAAAAAGAAAGAGCGACATGGATATTCATTTTCTCCTTCCATTATCTCGAAAATGATTTGATGGGAGATTGGGAGATTTTGATACAATCTCCAATCCCTTTTGAGACGTGAGGTGATTAGGGATCCCATCCACAATCTGATTGTGTTGGCTTCTTCAGCGAGGATTGGGTTGCCAAAGTTCTCTGGGATTATCAGTGTGGGTGGGGTGGGTGTTGGACGAGGCCATTGTGGGGTGTTGGGGGGTGGTGGGCGAGGCCATTGTGGGGTATGTGGAGTGGCCTGGTCTGTATGGCCATGCAGTCAGAAGGACTATGGCCATGTTGGCCTCAGGGATATACAACAGCTGTCTAGGAGGCAGGGCAGTATATGGCCAAGTCTTAGTGGCCATAATTTTTTGATTTTATCTTCGTTTGGCCTTTTTTTTCCCTTTTTTTGTCTGCCTCAATTTTTTTTTCCTTTTTTTGTCTGCCTCAATTTTGTTTCCTTTTTTTTCTGCCTCAATTTTTTTCCCCTTTTTTGTCTGCCTCAATTTTTTTTTCCTTTTTTTTCTGCCTCAAGGGATAATTCTAAGTGTCCCAGGAGGGAAGATTTCTTTATCTACTTTATCATGTTTTTTTTTTT
Source organism: Panulirus ornatus (assembly GCF_036320965.1). Lineage (NCBI taxonomy): Eukaryota > Metazoa > Arthropoda > Malacostraca > Decapoda > Palinuridae > Panulirus > Panulirus ornatus. Next base: position 637,380 of record NC_092276.1, read on the forward strand.
TTAAATGACCACTTCAGCTTTGTGGATATCGGCGAATTTAGCCGTGTGTGTGTGTGTGTGTGTGTGTGTGTGTGTGTGTGTGTGAGGAAAGACCGAGCATTTTAGCATTGCTGAAAGAGGAGAATTTGTGTGTGATGTCTTGTGTCTCTCGTATCTCCATTGTTCCGCTTGTGGAGAGGTCCACGTTTAAAGGTTTCATCTCTGGCCACACCGTCTCCAATCCTTCCTCCTCCTTCAGGTCTCATATGACGACTCTGGCCACACCGTCTCCAATCCTTCCTCCTCCTTCAGGTCTCATATGACGACTCTGGCCACACCGTCTCCAACCCTTCCTCCTCCTTCAGGTCTCATATGACGACTCTGGCCACACCGTCTCCAACCCTTCCTCCTCCTTCAGGTCTCATATGACGACTCTGGCCACACCGTCTCCAACCCTTCCTCCTCCTTCAGGTCTCATATGACGACTCTGGCCACACCGTCTCCAAACCTTCCTCCTTCAGGTCTTGATAACTTTGGCCACACCATCTGATAACTCTGGCCACACCGTCTCCAAACCTTCCTCCTTCAGGTCTTGACCTGACCTTCAGGTAGTCAAGCATCGATCTCCTTTTGTCCTCCTGTTGGTCTTTTGTCCTCTCATGTCCCCTCCCTCTGTCGCCTCTTTCACCAGACTTCCCTTCCCGGCCTGGCAATATCTGTCTGATCCAGATCTGTTGCCTTTGCGCTATTACTTTGAGCAACAGCAGTTAAATGGGTGGGTGTGTGTGATGTGTGTGTGTGTGTGTGTGTGTGTGTGTGTGTGTGTGTGTGTGTGTGTGTGTGTTTGTGTTTGTGGGGCTTCGCTATAGATATGGGACTCTGGTTTGGGTGTATTAGATATGAAAGTAACGGAGGCCATTCTTCATCTACTCCTGGTGTATATATATATATATATATATATATATATATATATATATATATATATATATATATATATATATATATTCTTTGTTATACAAGAAGAACGCAAAATTGTATTACACGAGGCAAGAACATTGCGGGAACTAAGTGTTGTAATGTAAATAAAAGATAAACCACTCAATTGTCATTGTAAAAAAGGTGACGAAAGAGGGGGTCATCCAGGAACTCTAACGAGGCAACGATGGTCGAGGAGACAAACACAGGCCAAAGCAGTCGATGGTCGAGGAGGCTAGCATAGCCCCCCACTTCCAGTAGTAACAAAGCCAGAGCCGTAGGCTGGACCGATTTCGGCTTCGAACGCACGCGACCACAAACATTACGAGTACCCACCTGGACACGAACCTCACCCAGCCTCACACTCTGTTGTGTGAAGTTGAGACGCCATACAGACCAGGGCTCCAAGCCACTCCTCAAGTGCCTTTTTGGGGAAGAGAAAGGATGGACTTAGGTCTAGAAAACGAGTTGGACCCGTAAACTCAATCTGTCATCTCGGGTGCGTCTGTGTCTTTCTGAAAGACTCAATCCCTCGCCTTACTGCCACTGTGTGTTGTCGTGCGTAGGTGTAGACACGGCGCCGCCCCCCCTACTGTACCTTGTGGTGTTGTGAGTGTTGTGAGGGGAAGGGTGTGGGGGAAAGTGTTGTGAAGCCCTAGGTTGTATTGCCTGGATAGTGAGACTTGACATCAACATGGATCCGGCCAAGATCCTTCAAATCATCACAAACAGCACCTGGATGGGTGAGTAGAACAGGCAGTGTTCATTCATTTGTATCTTTCTCATTGATATTCCTCATTCACTCTTTGATGTTATGCATTGGATCGGTGAGTTGAATAGCCAATGCTCATTTGTACCTCATTCATATTCCTCATTTACTCATTTATGTTATTCAGTGAATAGGTGAGTTGAATAGCCAGTGCTCATTTGTACCTCATTCATATTCCTCATTTACTCATTTATGTTATTCAGTGGATGGGTGAGTTGAATAGCCAATTGCTCATTGGCATCTCTCTCTCTCATAGATATTTCTCCTTTACTCATCTGTGTTATTCACTTTTAGATTTCTATTCGTAGTGTCCTCGAGATGTTTCTTATCTCCTTATGATACACTCACGACCTTCTTATCTGCCTCCCATATCAGCCCACATCCTTCGCTCTCCAATCATCCACGTCTCTCTCCCACTCAGGTGTATTTGCCTGTTTTCCTGCCCTGTTTTTTTTTCCCCCTCTAGCCTTATTGTCCTGCATTTTCCCCATTGTCAGACTACTGTATCACTCTTTGCCATGCATGCTTAGAAATAGATGACAGGGGAAGTGCATATCAGAGGGAGAAAGAGGATAAGAAACCAGCCTGCTCCAGGACAACACGATAACAGATAATGGTGAGGAGATAACAAATAACTTATTTACCTAATGGCGTCCCAGCTACGTCTCTTCGTTGTAATATCAACTGACTGTTATATTTCTTTCCTGTATCTCCCCTGATGATGTGATCATTACACGAAATTGCACCTGGGAACTTATCGTGTTCCATTTCCCCGTGGACTCACAAGAATATATATATATATATATATATATATATATATATATATATATATATATATATATATATATATATATATATATTATATATATACACGCACACATTTGTTTCCATGCAATTGCATGCAATTCAGAATAACGTGCAAAAACACACCACGCAAAAACAGTGCCTCTTTTATATTCCACTCGTTCTCGTGCAAAGTGTCGTATCAAACAAATATGATTCCACTACGATTGACAGCTGCACAGACGAGAGTAAAGTGTGCTACAGACACTCTCCCCTTACTATGCAAAGTCTGGCCGGGTAGAGTCTTTCCTTTGGAAATGATGGCGAAAACTTTTTTAAGTTTCTATTCCAAGGGAAGACGTCTGAGAGAAGTGAACGAAGTGGATCATCATATTTTCTTTTTCCCTTTTTCCTCTCTCTTTCACAATAATGGCCACCATTCGGGATTGCAATACACAGGTTCATAATATTTGATGAAAGACGTGCCTCGGTGCGAGAGGTGTGCGCACTGGTGTAATCCCAGAACACGTAAATGTCCTTAATGGCACATGAATATAATCGTAATGACACCGGATGGCAACACCGTATCCCGAATTATATACGTACGGAAGGGAATTAATGTAATTGCGATTTGTCTGAAACAGATTACATGCTGTGGTTATAAAGGCTAGAATATATATATATATATATATATATATATATATATATATATATATATATATATATATATATATATATATATATATTTTTTTTTTTATTTTATTATACTTTGTCGCTGTCTCCCGCGTTTGCGAGGTAGCGCAAGGAAACAGACGAAAGAAATGGCCCAACCCCCCCCCCCCCCATACACATGTATATACATACGTCCACACACGCAAATATACATACCTACACAGCTTTCCATGGTTTACCCCAGACGCTTCACATGCCTTGATTCAATCCACTGACAGCACGTCAACTCCGGTATACCACATCGCTCCAATTCACTCTATTCCTTGCCCTCCTTTCACCCTCCTGCATGTTCAGGCCCCGATCACACAAAATCTTTTTCACTCCATCTTTCCACCTCCAATTTGGTCTCCCTCTTCTCCTCGTTCCCTCCACCTCCGACACATATATCCTCTTGGTCAATCTTTCCTCACTCATTCTCTCCATGTGCCCAAACCACTTCAAAACACCCTCTTCTGCTCTCTCAACCACGCTCTTTTTATTTCCACACATCTCTCTTACCCTTACGTTACTCACTCGATCAAACCACCTCACACCACACATTGTCCTCAAACATCTCATTTCCAGCACATCCATCCTCCTGCGCACAACTCTATCCATAGCCCACGCCTCGCAACCATACAACATTGTTGGAACCACTATTCCTTCAAACATACCCATTTTTGCTTTCCGAGATAATGTTCTCGACTTCCACACATTCTTCAAGGCCCCCAGAATTTTCGCCCCCTCCCCCACCCCATGATCCACTTCCGCTTCCATGGTTCCATCCGCTGCCAGATCCACTCCCAGATATCTAAAACACTTCACTTCCTCCAGTTTTTCTCCATTCAAACTCACCTCCCAATTGACTTGACCCTCAACCCTACTGTACCTAATAACCTTGCTCTTATTCACATTTACTCTTAACTTTCTTCTTCCACACACTTTACCAAACTCAGTCACCAGCTTCTGCAGTTTCTCACATGAATCAGCCACCAGCGCTGTATCATCAGCGAACAACTCACTATATATATATATATATATATATATATATATATATATATATATGTATGTATAGACCACTTATCTCTGTTTGCCCCAGGATTCGAACCCGGGTCAAATATTTGACGATCGGGAAGCGTACCCGAATATTTTGACCCTATATATATATATATATAGATAGATAGATAGATAGATAGATAGATAGGTAGATAGATAGATAGGTAGGTAGATAGATATATAGATAGATAGATGCTTAAACGAAGAGAGAAAAATAAATGTGAAGCTAAAATTAAGCCTTTGACCTTTATTGTGGTCAGACTCTAAAGCCTGTTTGTTAGAGTCGATATTAAATTCAGCAGTTTATTTAAATTTCTAAATGTTTGGGGGGAACAGGGCAGTTGCAGGGGAGGAAATGTACCTTTCGAACACGAGGGAGTAGAGAGAGCTGGGGAGTATAGAGGGCTGGGGAGCTAACTGGGGAGTAGAGAGAGGGCTGGGGATCTAACTGGGAATTAGAGAGTGCTGGGGGGAGCAGAGAGGGCTGGGGAGCTAGCTGGGGAGTAGAGAGGGCTGGGGAGCTAACTGGGGAGTAGAGAGGGCTGGGGGGAGCAGAGAGGGCTGGGGAGCTAGCTGGGGAGTAGAGAGGGCTGGGGAGCTAACTGGGGAGTAGAGAGGGCTGGGGGGAGCAGAGAGGGCTGGGGAGCTAACTGGGGAGTAGAGAGGTCTGGGGAGCTAACTGGGGAGCAGAGAGGGCTGGGGAGCTAACTGGGGAGTAGAGAGGGCTGGGGGAGCAGAGAGGGCTGGGGAGCAGAGAGGGCTGGGGAGCTGGGGTTTATAGCCTGGATCATTTGGGGTCTAATAGCTGGGGTTCTCAGTCTGGAGGGACTGTGAGGTTCAGAAGTTGC
>NC_092276.1:647500-652500 GCF_036320965.1 Panulirus ornatus
CCTTGAGTACGATGGTACAACCCTTGAGTACGATGGTACAACCCTTGATTACGATGGTATAACCCCTTGATTACGATGGTACAACCCTTGAGTACGATGGTACAACCCTTGATTACGATGGTACAACCCTTGAGTACGATGGTACAACCCTTGAGTACGATGGTACAACCCTTGATTACGATGGTATAACCCCTTGATTACGATGGTACAACCCTTGAGTACGATGGTACAACCCTTGATTACGATGGTACAACCCTTGATTACGATGGTACAACCCTTGAGTACGATGGTACAATCCTTGATTACGATGGTACAACCCTTGAATACGATGGTACAAACTCTTGAATACGATGGTACAACCCTTTGACCTGTGCCACTATCGTCGTAACCCCCCCCTCCCCCCCCCCCCTCTCTCTCTCTCTCTCTCTCTCTCTCTCTCTCTCTCTCTCTCTCTCTCTCTCTCTCTCTCGAGGGCCGAAACCATCTTGGTGGTTGAGTTGCAGACAGATGGCCCTTCATCAACCAACCTAGATACATAAGAGTGATACAAACAGATGAATAACTTGAAGACGGCAAAATGGAGCATGATTATCCATACCACGTAACTTATAGTAAACAAAAGACGTAAGCATTGTAAACAAAAGGGATTAAAGGCATTATCAAACAATGAAGATCTCGTGCCATGCCCAGAATTCGCCAAATTATTTACAAAGTCAACAGACGCAACGCAGGGCAAATGTAATTCGCCAAAACACACTCCAAACATAACTATTTGTTTTCGCCAAAACACACGCCAAACATAACTGTTTGTTTTCGCCAAAACACACGCCAAACATAACTATTTGTTTTCGCCAAAACACACGCCAAACATAACTATTTGTTTTCGCCAAAACACACGCCAACATAACTGTTTGTTTTCGCCAAAACACACGCCAAACATAACTGTTTGTTTCCGCCAAAACATACGCCAAAAATAACTATTAGTTTTGACGACCTGGAGGGTTAATGAAAGACCTAACTCCTTTCTCCAAACTAGCGTAAGAACTAATGATAACTTGACACACAAGGAATGGATGACATCATTAACCGAATCCATCCACGCAAGCAAGCAAGCCATGACGTAGGGAGATGTGGACCAACGAGGAATTGATTGCGTCATTAAGCAAGCAAGCAAACCATGACGTAGGGAGGTGTCGACCAACGAGGAATGGATTGCGTCATTAAAAAAGCAAGCAAGCAGTAACGTAGGGAGGTGTCGACCAACGAGGAATTAATTACGTCATTAAACAAGCAATCAAGCAGTAACGTAGGGAGGTGTCGACCAACGAGGAATTAATTACGTCATTAAGCAAGCAAACGAGGAGGCATTAATTACGTCATTAAGCTGAAGAGGATTACATGTAAGCAATCAAGCAAGCAAGCCATGCTGTAGGGAATTAGTTACGTCATTAAGCTGAAGAAGATTACATTTAAGCAAGCAATCAAGCAATAACGAAGGGGAGGTGTCCACAAACGAGGAATTGATTACGTCATTAAGCTGAAGAGGATTACATTTAAGCAAGCAATCAAGCAATAACGAAGGGGAGGTGTCGACCAACGAAGAGGAATTAACTACGTCATTCATCTGAAGAGGATTACATTTAAGCAAGCAATCAAGCAATAACGAAGGGAGGTGTCCACAAACGAGGAATTAATTACGTCATTAAGCTGAAGAGATTACATTTAAGCAAGCAATCAAGCAGTAGGGGAGACGCCCCTGCCGGTGGAAAGCAATATAGCGAAGACTTACTCAAGTCTCTCCTACGATTCAGGGGAGAGAGAGAGAGAGAGAGAGAGAGAGAGAGAGAGAGAGAGAGAGAGAGAGAGAGAGGGAGACAAAGGCCATCTGTTATCTGGCATAAGATATTGCAAAAGTTTGAAGCAACATCTCGTAATGAAATAACACGAGAGATTTACACACCCCTTTTGTTCTCTGGAGGCGCGGGTGGTACTGGCAAGACTGCAGGCCAAGTTTCCCCTGGGTTGGGAGAGGGATCTGGTATGCTAAGTTTCTCCCTCTCCTGCATTGTGGTCGTCCGTGGTGGTCGTATAAGTAGTGGTGGTGGTGGTAGTAGTAGTAGTAGTGGTGGTAGCAATTAGTTTTAAGTCGTTGCAGTAGTGGCAGTCGTAGTAGTAATGGTAGTGGTAGTTTTAGTAGTAGTAGTAATAGTGGTAGTAGCTGTAGTAGTAGTAGTAATAGTGGTAGTAGCTGTAGTAGTAGTAGTAGTAGTAGTAGTAGTAGTAGTAGTAGTAGTAGTAGTGTACCCATTTCCAATGTCAGTTCTGAGCTTACAACCGTTTTGTTTTGTACATAATCTCTTAATCCACTCGCTACTGTACATTTACAATCCCACTATGTAATACGAACACTTACCATAGACCCAATTTCAGCAGTTTACTCAAAAACCCAAACGTGACCATTACAAACCAATTGAAAAAGAGTAAACATACCCTATTTCAATAGTCCATTTCTCAGATCCGGTTTATCTCAATTTTTCTCCCCCTGATTCCAAAAACAGTCGAATGCAAATAGGATCAGAATGTACTATATGAAGGATTCAATCCTATCTCATGTAGAATGTACTTCTTATGAAGGATTCAATCCTATCTCATGTAGAGTGTACTTCTTATGAAGGATTCAATCCTATCTCATGTAGAGTGTACTTTCTTATGAAGGATTCAATCCTATCTCATGTAGAGTGTACTTCTTATGAAGGATTCAATCCTATCTCATGTAGAGTGTACTTTCTTATGAAGGATTCAATCCTATCTCATGCAGAGTGTACTTTCTTATGAAGGATTCAATCCTATCTCATTCTCCTTCACGATGTTTCAGAGACTGGACAAAGTTTTTCCTCCCCCGTCGTGTTATGATAATGGAGTGTGGAGTCTTGGGGGAAACACGTGAATATCTTATCTTTTTAGCGGGGTGTTTTCGGGGTGGGGCACGGGGTGTTTTCGGGGCGGGGCACGGGGTGTTTTCGGGGCGGGGCACGGGGTGTTTTGAGGGTGGGGCAGGATGTGGGGGGGCCCTCTTCTTATGATTTACAAAAAAGAAAAATAAACAAAGAATTAAGAGCAGACACAAGAATAAGGTCGGGTTTTTTTCTAGACTCACTCGCCTTCTTCTTCTCCTCCTCCTCGGCGAGTACCTCTCTCATCTCTCGCCAGCGAGGGGGAGAAAAGAGAGAGAGAGAGAGAGAGAGAGAGAGAGAGAGAGAGAGAGAGAGAGAGAGAGAGAGAGAGGTGGAGGGGGAAGGGTGGTGGGTAGAGGGAAAGAGGAGGAGGAGGGACGGGAGAAGTGTGTGTGTGTGTGTGTGTGTGTGAGAGAGAGAGAGAGAGAGAGAGAGAGAGAGAGAGAGAGAGAGAGAGAGAGAGAGAGAGAGAGAGAGAGAGAGAGAGAGAGAGCGAATCGCTCTCCTCGTCCTTTGAAGTCTTTCTCCATCATGAACGTCATGTTTCTCTAGCGTTCTTTGTCATATGACTCTCGCAGCCCCCTGTCATGCGTTTGTCATTGGCACTTGTTGTCTGTTACGCTACTGTCACTGGCACTTGTCCATGTCATACTGGTGTCATGTGTTATGCATCATAGGCCTGTCATTTCTACTCATGTCCATGACATGCTGTGGCCTTTTCCCACTGGTTCCTGTCATTATTTATCATTTCCTCTTAGTCATCTCCGTCCCTATCTGTCCCCTTCGGCCTCAGGTTCATTTCCTAACTGGCCTTCGTCATTCTGGTGTTCATTTTCCCCCGCGTCTTATGATCACGCTGGGACTGTCTGTCACTTCCTCGTGGGCTCGCCAGCAAGCAGTCGCTGAGCCAATCCTAACCCTTGACTACCAAAGTTTGCAACAGTGACTGCTGATAATCCTATCAAGAACAGACTTATAATTAGTCTCGAGTTTAGCCTCCCAGAAAGAAGTTTTAATCCGGGTCTGGGATGAATGATAGAATATCCCTAGTCGGATTTAGGTTATTCGAAGGTTTCGAAGGTAAATGAATCCTTTTTTCCTTTTCATGAATCAGTAATTCAGTGTTCCATGTAAGGGTTCCAGTGTTTCACAAAAGGATTCAGTGTTTCAACCAAGTGCGACGATGTTTCGAGTAAGAGTTCATTGTTTCACCAAGAGGATCCAGTCTTTCAGCAAGGGCTTCGCTGTTTCAACCAAGGCTCCAATGTTTCGACTAAAGATCCAGTGTTTCAACCAAGTCTCCACTGTTTCGAGCCAAGGCTCAAATGCTTCAACCAAGGCCCCTATGTTTCAATCAAGGCTCCAATGTTTTCGACCGAAGATCCAATGTTTCATCCTAGGCTCCCATATTTCAACCTAGGACCCACTGCTTTAACCGAGTCCCACCAGCGTTCTCGTCGGCACTGAGCCTCAGTCTATCAAAGCAACATAGCTGCCGGCACACCTAAGAGCAAGCATTAGCCTTGCGTCCACTCATCAAAGTAATTCACCTTCCCAGCGCATTTTGGGCGAGCGCGAGAGGAGAGGGAGGGAGGCGCTGTCGGTCCATCTCATTATAACCCAGAAGATTGTACATTATGGGTTGCCTTCGCCTTTCATTATGCCTAAACCACTCTCCACGAACTTGGTTATGAAGGGGGTTGGCCCTAGCCAAGCCCCAGAGAGCACCCCAGAGAGAGAGAGAGAGATCCAGCAGGTACTCTGGACGAAGCCCTCTGTATTCAAATCCTTTTTCCCTGAATTCGTAGAAGATCGAGCGGGCGCCATGTTCACCGTGGGACTATCACCCATCAAGACGTTCCATATCTCCCTCAGTGTAATATAGTGGTATGCTTATGGCACACCCCCTCTCTCCTCCCGTAGTGGTGTGGTCTGTGTCCCTAGGGGGGTCTTCTGGGCTGCCCATACCGTCTAGCAATGGTCTTTTTTTTGGGGGGAGGAGAGTGGTCTTTGGACCTAAGCTACGTAGACCATAGTGGGTCTACT
>NC_092276.1:655000-682500 GCF_036320965.1 Panulirus ornatus
TTCGGTTCTCGAGGATGTTATGGGGGGAAATTTTTATTTTTTTGAGCAATTCTTAAGAAAGGGAGGGGATATGAGGGGAGGGGGTGCTCTCTCTCTCTCTCTCTCTCTCTCTCTCTCTCTCTCTCTCTCTCTCTCTCTCTCTCTCTCTCTCTCTCTCTCTCCTAAGAACTTTCACAGGGAAGCGCCAGAAACATTGAGCCAAGTCTAATCACAAAGTTCCCTCCCTCGTAGTTTTTGAAAGTTAGTCTGTGTGGGTGTGTGTGTGTGTGTGTGTGTGTGTACACCGGGCGGGTGGCTGGGTTGTTAAACAGTTCAAAGTCATGCGGGGGGCTTGTGCTTGTGTGTGTGTGTGTGTGTGTGTGTGTGTGTGTGTGTGTGTGTGTGTGTGTGTGTGTGTGTCTCCTCTCCTCTCATCCCAGGGGGTTTGTGCCTGTGTGTGTGTGTGTGTGTCTGTGTCTCTCCCCTCGTCCCATGGGGGCCTGTGTGTGTGTGTGTGTGTGTCTGTGTCTGTGTCTCTGTCTCTCCTCTCATCCCAGGGGATCTGTGCCTGTGTGTGTGTGTGTGTGTGTGTGTGTGTGTGTGTCTGTGCCTCTCCCCTCATCCCATGGGGGCCTGTGTGTGTGTGTGTGTGTGTGTGTGTGTGTGTGTGTGTGTGTGTGTGTGTGTGTGTGTGTCTCCCTCCTCTCACCGGACTTCTCTTGTCTTTCCAGTGACCAAGTTGGTGGGGAGCGAACCAGTGGAGTTCGAGCAGCCCCATTACGTGACCGAGGTATTGGAGGACGCCAACCCAGGTCTCCTCCTGCTACAGCTGACGGCCAGGGTGCAGCCACAAGGTAGGCACACACACACACACACACACACACACACACACACACACACACACACCTCTCTCTAACTCTCGCTCGTATCTCCTAGGCTCCCTGTCTATGTGAGGGACCCAGATTGCTCCAATGTTTCTCTTCATGATCAAAATCCTCTTTCATCAGTACCATTTTTTTTTCTACCACATCTGAGAATTTAAGTTTTGGACTGATTTCTGTTTTATCTTGATTATTCTTTTATTGTTATCATTGTATAATGTTTGTTCTGGATCGTTGCAATGCTCAGAAGGATTATTTGATATCAACACTTATATATATATATATATATATATATATATATATATATATATATATATATATATATATATATATATATATATATATATATCTTTCCTGCAGTTATTCTTTCTGTTATGTCTTGTGTCAATCCATCTTTCAGTATATTTTTGAACTTTGTTTCTGTCTTTCATAAGGAGGACCGATTCAACCTCCTCCTTTGCCTCTCTCTCTCTCTCTCTCTCTCTCTCTCTCTCTCTCTCTCTCTCTCTCTCTCTCTCTCTCTCTCTCTCTCTCTCTCTCTCTCTTTCCGAATCTCCTCTTCATCATATCGGGACAAATCATCTCTGATCTCTATAGTAAACTTTGTCTCTACAATTCCAACATCAGGTGCGTGTCGCCCACCCCTCCCTCCTCACACGATCCCTAAATTCCCATTTTCCTAACTATTAACTACTAAACCATTAGTCTCTATTGTACATAGCTTTTACCCAAACATTTCCATCACCTGTGACGCTGGCTGGGGTTGGTATTCCACCCTCTTGCCTCATTTGGTGCTTCCAGTTCTTTGGCCATATGGTTGTACTCTCTGCATTTCTCCCTCTCTTCCTTCCGCCTATCTCGTTTCATAAATACCCCACTGAATTCAACTGTGCCTTTGTTTTCCATGTCCAATTACCTCAATCAAAGTGTTCCTTCACTTACAGTATGTTATGTTGCACAATATGTCACAATATCGACACCAAATACCGACATCTACTAGACGTTTGAGATGTTGGACGGGCGCTCCAAGGCTTCAGAAGTTCAGTGATGAGGCAGAAGTTTAGTGTTGAGGCAAAAAAAAACTTTTATCACATTTCTCCGGTTCCGTTCTCGACAGCGTGCCTGTGTGTGTGTGTGTGTGTGTGTGTGTGTGTGTGTGAATGTGTGTGGAAAGAAGGAGACTTTACGCCCCGACTCATCACGGTGTCTGGTTGCTGGCGGGGCACCCACAGCAAACTGAGACACTTCTGTTGGGAAAGTGTTTTTTATTTGATCTCTGACGCAGAGAGAGAGAGAGAGAGAGAGAGAGAGAGAGAGAGAGAGAGAGAGAGGACGTCGAGTCTGGTGTGCTGTGTGGGGTTGGTGGTAAGTCGTATATTGTGTCTTAACATGTAAAATGTATGTACCTTCATCTGTTGTATCATATATGTACAAAGACCTTGTCACATACAGGCCTTCCTTATCATCACGTGTCGTCTTAGTGTATGAAAGTCTACTGTAGTAATACAATACAGGCCAGATTTATAGACTTGATGGACCTTCCTCTCTATGGAAGACAGTGAGTCATGTAAAGAGACAGGTGCCGTCAGGGACCCACGGTGATTGTAGGAGATGAGAGACAGGAAGGTGTCATGTTACCTGACGAAGATGGGAGACAGGAAGGTGTCATGTCCTGACGAAGATGGGAGACAGGAAGGTGTCATATTACCTGACGAAGATGGGAGACAGGAAGGTGTCATATTACCTGACGAAGATGAGAGACAGGAAGGTGTCATATTACCTGACGAAGATGAGAGACAGGAAGGTGTCATATTACCTGACGAAGATGAGAGACAGGAAGGTGTCATATTACCTGACGAGGATAGGAGACAGGAAGGTGTCATAGTACCTGACGAAGATGAGAGACAGGAAGGTGTCATTTCCCGACGAAAATGAGACATGGGTGAGCGAAGAAAGTGTCATATTACCTGACGAAGGTGAGGGAGAGGAAGGCGTCATATCACCCGACGAAGGCGAGAGACAGTAGACTAAGGCACTTCAACATCCACTCAACCCGACGTGGTCACAAGAACCTTCACTTTATGACATATTTCTCGACTCCTCGTCTCATCATGGACCCCGGGAGACCTCGTAGACCCTCCAGTGTGCCGAGGTAAAAAGACTGTTCCTAATTTAGATGCAAGAGGCGGACTTTAATCTGTCGGAGACCATGATACGTCCGCACTGGCTCTGAGGGTAAATATTTCTGGAGAGTCACTTGAGGGGGATATTGCCTGGCACTCCTTGGCGATCTCTCTCTCTCTCTCTGGCACCATTGCCACACAAGGCCCCACTCTGGCAAGATCACCAAGTTCCTGGTCTCTGCAGGTTTTCAGTCTCCGTCCAGACTGGTGTATGTTTTCCAGAGAGCTTTTGCCTCATTACTTCCTGAGGTTTTCCTCCAGGATTTGCTGGATAGTAATTACTTGACTTAACTGGTTGGCTCGCTCATGTTTTATTGTGGTGGAGGAAAGGACGCTATATAAGACCCGGCTGGGATTAGAATCCTGCCCTTGTAAAGACCAGAGAGAGAGAGAGAGAGAGAGAGAGAGAGAGAGAGAGAGAGAGAGAGTTTTCGAGCCTGAGACAACTTTGTTAAGCCACAGTGAAGTGTCGAGAGAAAACCTTTGAAAAGTGAGGAGCAAGTTAGGAGGCGGTAGAGGCTGGTTTAACTAAGCAGGGATAGAGGAAGTTCCTCTGATAAGACAGGTCGTCCTGATGAGGCCCGTGGAACCTACTGACTCATAGAACTTCACTGGCACTCGAAACAGATTATGATAAGACAGTGGGAAGCATTGCTAGACGGGATGGAGTCTACTGTCAACCATGGCTACAGATTATGATAAGACAGTGGGAAGCATTGCTAGACGGGGTGGAGTCTACTGTCAACCATGGCTACAGATTATGTTAAGACAGTGGGAAGCATTGCTAGACGGGGTGGAGTCTACTGTCAACCATGGCTACAGATTATGATAGGACAGCAGGAAGCATTGCTAGACGGGGTGGAGTCTACTGTCAACCATGGCTACAGATTATGTTAAGACAGTGGGAAGCATTGCTAGACGGGGTGGAGTCTACTGTCAACCATGGCTACAGATTATGTTAAGACAGTGGGAAGCATTGCTGGACGGGATGGAGTCTACTGTCAACCATGGCTGCGACTGTGAGGAGGCTCGTAACGTCACTCATACCATAGAAAATGACCTCTTTCGTCCATACTTTGCTCATTGATCATAGACCTCACTAGCTCTCCAAACCTACGAGCGTCAGTACCTCGTAATCAACTTTCCGTTGAAGGCTCTTGTCACACAGTGAAGCCCCTTTTTAAGGCCAGGTCTTAGATATAACCTGGAGAAGAGACCAAGGCAATAGAAAAGGGGTTCCATAAACTTCTTATCCCCCCCCACTTCAGTGGAGGTAAAAGAAAAAGGTCTAAGGAAGAGAGAGAGGAGGGCGAGGGAGAGAACAAAGACTGGACAATGATGTGTCTCGTGGTGGGCGGGGCGGCAGAAGACCTCCTCCAGGCTGTCCTCGATGCGGACTATGGTCTTCCAGGTCCTCGTGCTGATGTCTCGTTTCCACGAGCTGTTTGCGAAGAACCTCGAGGCCCTTGCCGCCCCCCGGTCATGCATCTCAGTCATGCGTTCTCTGGGGTACAACGACCTGACACCCACACCGAGCACTGAATGATGGAAAAGACAAGAGGTCGAGTGTGTGATGCCTTTAAGAAAAGCTTGGGCAACGCCGGACGACATCATATCAATTCTCTTGACCTTTCACAAACTCTTTGTTTTACTTACGTCAACAATTTACGAATATACATATATATATCCCAGCATTATACATCTATCAGTCAAGGACTAGATACTTCAAAATGTATATACCTATAAAGGACGTGAAGATATATATAGACGCGTGACTCCTCTGGGCCTAAGCAGCCATGGAAGAATTTGCCCTCATGCCATCCCCAGGATAATGGCATACACTGGAAGGATTCAAGGTTATTTAAAGGATGTGTCCTGGGCTCAGGAACCTTCCTCCACTCGTACTAAAGTGGCACTTTAAATTGGTCCTTTGGGAACACTGGACACTTTAAATTGGTCCTTTGGGAACACTGGACACTTTAAATTGGTCCTTTGGGAACACTGGACGCTTTAAATTGGTCCTTTGGAAACACTGGACGCTTTGAATTGGTCCTTTGGGAACACTGGACACTTTAAATTGGTCCTTTGGAAACACTGGACACTTTAAATTGGTCCTTTGGAAACACTGGACACTTTAAATTGGTCCTTTGGGAAGAACGGAAAATGGGAAAATAATTATGTCGATATGTAAGTCGATTAGTAATTTCTTTTATGAATTATCTTTAAATCTATCATCAATGAAATTCATCATCGTTTAAATTCATCATTTAAACTCATCATCATTTAAATTCATCATTTAAGTTCATCATTTAAATTCGTCATCAATTAGGTTTAGATTTCCCCCAAAGATACACCGTAACACGGAAAACGTAGCTACGCCTTGAAGTAACTCGGGAGTTACTTCCCTAACACTTCACCACCAGTCATTGGAGTTGCGTGCTCCACAACGCAACCTGGAGTTACGACGACGAGGAACACGGAAATGGATCCGGAGCCAGCATGTGTACTTGTATTTGTCCCGCGTGCGTGTCTTGGCGTTTCATAATTCATAGCCACCTCATCACTGTAATGTCAGACATTGATAAATGTCATTCCTTTTTTCAACCCTGTATATGTAGGAGTTATGTAATGGTATCTCATAATACACACACACACACACACACACACACACACACACACAGTGCCACACAGGTCTCCATCAGAGCGCCACAGAACCCCAGAAATCCCCCTACCTCCTGCCTCCTCCTCCTTCTCCTTCGTCAGGATGCCTCTCTCTCTCTCTCTCTCTCTCTCTCTCTCTCTCTCTCTCTCTCTCTCTCTCTCTCTCTCTCTCTCTCTCTCTCTCTCTCTCTCTGTCGTCGGGCCTTGTATGGCTGGGTCTTCTGTGTCTTCCTCCTCCTCCTCCTCCTCCTCCTCCTCCACAGGGAGGGAAGCCGCCCTGGTGTACAGAGGACCTCCGCAAGGGATGCTCCTTGTGGCCCTGAGCTCGTATTGTGCGGCGTGAAACATCTGTGGCTTTTTAGTTCCTCACTCGCGTGTTTTGTCCCGTCTCTTGGTGGGTGGTGGAGGAAGAAGGTCGATGTTGTGTGTGTTGAGTGTATGATCTTTAGGCAGGTTTGTGTCACTGAGGTTTGCATACCTAGTGTGTTATCACCTGAGGAAATTACTCTAATGTACACTGTACCAGACCACCAGTTTATGTAGACTGTAGACCACCAGTTTACTGTAGACTGTAGACCACCCAGTTTCTTGTAGACTGTAGACCAACCAGTTTCCAGAAGACTGTAAACCAACCAGTTTCCAGAAGACTGTAGACCAACCAGTTTCCAGAAGACTGTAGACCAACCAGTTTCCAGAAGACTGTAGACCAACCAGTTTCCAGAAGACTGTAGGCCAACCAGTTTCGAGAAGACTGTAGACCAACCAGTTTCCAGAAGACCGTAGACCAACCAGTTTCCAGACGACTGTAGACCAACCAGTTTACTGCAGATTTTAGACCATCAATTTCCCCTTAAACACACCACTCCTCCATCACCTTCTGACAGACTCCGTAACCCTACCCTCTCCTCTCCTCCTTCTCAAGTCTTGAAGAAAACCTTTTATCAGCCTTACCATAAGGTTCTGGCCTGCCCCCTCACAACGTGCCCCGTCCATCATTGGTTCCCACACCACTAACCCACTAACCTGTCCCTTACTATCCCACGCTGTCCCTCCCCCACTCCTCTCCACCCTCACCGTCTCTCGCCATCAGCGTCGTAAAACACACAATTTTTTTTTTTCTTCTTTGTGGAAGCCCAGGTGATTCTCACGCTCAAAGGCGTTGCTTTAATGTAAGTGACACACACACACACACACACACACACACACACACACACACACACACACACACACACACACCCCTTGATATCTTGTCTGACTGAAGCCACGTACCGTTTTTCGAAGGGTACGGGTTCAGGCCGTACCACCCGACGGTACACACACGTGTACACCACCTCGGGTGGGTACGTGTACCACTGGCGGGTGGGTATACACGTACAGTTGGGTGTGGGAAAGGAGAGAGAGAGAGAGAGAGAGAGAGAGAGAGAGAGAGAGAGAGAGAGAGAGAGAGAGAGAGACGAAGCACTCATCTCTCTCGAAGAACTCATCTCTCTCTCTCTCTCTCTCTCTCTCTCTCTCTCTCTCTCTCTCTCTCTCTCTCTCTCTCTCCCTCCGTCATGGCGACCCAACAAGGGGCCCCGTACATTGACAGATGGCGTCCATATAACTAACGTTCTTTATGCCCCACGTCAGCTGGTGGGGCAATTCCCTGTACCTCACGTTATGTTTGTGTCCTGTCTCCCCTCTTCTGTCTCCTGTCTCCCATGCTCTGTCTTCTGTCTCTTGTCTCCCATCTCCCATGCTCTGTCTTCTGTCTCTTGTCTCCCATGTTGTGTCTTTTGTCTCTTGTCTCCCATGTTGTGCCTTCTGTCTCCCATCTTCTGTCTCTTGTCTCCCATCTTCTGTCTTCTGTCTCCCATCTTCTGTCTCTTGTCTCCCATCTTCTGTCTCTTGTCTCCCATCTTCTGTCACTTGTCTCCCATCTTCTGTCTTCTGTCTCCCATCTTGTCTCTTGTCTCCCATGTTCTGTCCTTTATCTCCCATGCTCTGTCTATATCTGTATCCCATGTTCTGTCTATGTCTGTCTCCCGCGCTGTCTGTGCCAACCTCCCAGACTATATTTATACCTGTCTATGTACTAAACACAGAAATTCGGGTCCCCCAAATATATATATATATATATATATATATATATATATGTATATTCGCTTGACCTTAAGAATAACTCAACCTTCCTCATCGTTAGAATCCAAAAAAAAAACGCACCTCATTTCCTCATTAAACCACGTCATTACTCACCCTCATTATCTATATATATATATATATTCCACTTGGGTCACCCCCTGTTGTCTCGTGTGAACTGAAGATTAAGTACGTGGTTAGAGAACCCATGACAGAGGCCAGCGGAGGATGGGATGGACGCACAGAATTTTGGCACAGTCTTTCTTCTTTTTTTTTTCAAGGATAGACGCAAGTAACACCAGGCGCAGCTCTGTGTACATCATCGGTCAGGCTCAGCTGCTGGTATACCGTGTGCTGGAGGGAGGAAGGGAGGAAGGGCGTTCGTTCGTCCTGGAATTCATGACCAGAATTCACATCCCCTGGGGATATTCAAAGCCTCGCACGACGTATGGTAGACGAATGAGGGAGGGAGGGAGGGGGGATAGATAGATGGATAGATAGATGGATAGATAGAATGATTGAGATAGATATACTCATATCCAAGGACAGACAAATCGATAGATAGATGGATAGATAGGGTGATTGATTGAGATAGACATACAAATATCCAAGAACCTCTTTTTTCAGGGGCTTCTGCACCCCAAGGCTGCGCTACGCTCAGTAGCAGTGCACATAGGTATCCACTCTGTTCATGTGCATGGAATGTCAGTTTGTGACATTCTCTTTCTCTCGCAGTCATATAGATATGTGTCATTAACAAAGCGGTCTCTTTGCTTTGTTATAATAAAGGGGGAGGGGGTCTTGTTGTGAGCGAGTGACTGTAGTAAAGATGTATCCAGTGCTTTGTTGAAGTAAAGAAGGAGGTCTTGTTGTGAGCGAGTGACTGTAGTAAAGATGTATCCAGTGCTTTGTTGAAGTAAAGAAGGGGGTCTTGTTGTGAGCGAGTGACTGTAGTAAAGATGTATCCAGTGCTTTGTTGAAGTAAAGAAGGAGGTCTTGTTGTGAGGGAGTGACTGTAGTAAAGATATACCCAGTGCTTTGTTGAAGTAAAGAAGGAGGTCTTGTTGTGAGGGAGTGACTGTAGTAAAGATGTATCCAGTGCTTTGTTGAAGTAAAGAAGGAGGTCTTGTTATGAGGGAGTGACTGTAGTAAAGATATACCCAGTGCTTTGTTATAATAAAGAAGGAGGTCTTGCACTAAGCCAGTGAATGTGGTAAAGATGTGTTCAGTGCTTTACTGTAATAAAGAGAAGGTCTTTCCGTGAGTCAGTGAGTGTAGTAAAGAT
The DNA here is from genome assembly GCF_036320965.1 of Panulirus ornatus. NCBI lineage: Eukaryota > Metazoa > Arthropoda > Malacostraca > Decapoda > Palinuridae > Panulirus > Panulirus ornatus. The sequence goes on from NC_092276.1 coordinate 664,108, forward strand.
GGACCCAGTACTTTGTTATATGATAAAGTGGGAGGTCTTGCCTTAAGCCAGTGAATGTGGTAAAGATATGTCCAGTGTTGTAATAAAGGCGAGGTCTTGCTGTGAGCCAACGACTGTAGTAAAGATGTGTCCAGTTGGTTGGGTGTTTTATTGCCCCGGGGGAGCTGTTGGTGGTCAAACCTGAGCAAGATAATGCAATACTCAGTACAAGCTTGGCGAGAAGGTCCGTCGCTCGCTGGTTATAAAGTATGAAATATGAGCTCAGGGGAAGGACGGAGGAGGAGAAAAAGAAAGAAAGAAGAAGAAGAAGAAGAAGAAGAAGAAGGCTCGAGTGTAAAGTTCTCTCCCCAGCACTTCAGTGGCTGTCAAGTCTCATTCCTTTGGCCCAGATGGTTCTCTTGTCTTTTTTGCAGAGAACAGAGTTATTGAGAACACAACTCAGGTTTAGAGATGTGAGAACAAGTGGAAGAAGAACGGCGTCTGGGTTTCGGTATCGGAAGGTTCAGAGACCGAGACCACTGTTCAGTTTTCGAGGCCGAGAAGAGAGAGACAAGAGTTTAGAGATCGAGAACACACCAGAGACAAGATTGAGGCGCGTGTCTTGAGATCGTAAGGAGAGAGACAAAAAAGGACAGCTCGGGTTCAGAGACAGAAGGTAGAGAGATGAATATGCAGATTGGGTTTAGAGACTAAGAGAGAGAGAGAGAGAGAGAGAGAGAGAGAGAGAGAGAGAGACTAACGAAGCCTGGGTTTAGAGATGGGGATCAGAGAGACGAAAATACAGCTCGAGTTTAGACACTGAAATTCTAAATAAAACGAATCCGAACGCCAGTAAACTTTTGAGAGATAGGAAACGAAGAGACAGTAACTGAGCCTGGATTGAGAGAGAGAGAGAGAGAGAGAGAGAGAGAGAGAGAGAGAGAGAGAGAGAGAGAGAGAGAGAGAGTGATCTAACTCCCACGCATTATTCAAGGTAACAACCTCGCTTTTTAAATTAGATCTGTCTCACTCTCGTTCGTCTCACTCATCTGCTGTCTGTCGACACCACGAGATAAGCGTCGAAAGATATTAGAATCCCTCCGAAAGATATTAGAATCCCTTCGAAAGATATTAGAATCCCTTCGAAAGATATTAGAATCCGTTCTCACTGATATCGTAAAAATCTTCGCAGATGAATTGCACTGCACGGCGTCCAGGTATGAATTTGACCAATCCTTTTAGCCTTAGCACGAGCTGGTGATAGTATACGCACGCACGCATCTCGTACGCGACCGACCGGCTGGCTAGATAAACGCAGACGTAAGCCCTTCTAACATCAAAGACCCTAATATGCACAGAGGCTCATTTGCATACACGCATTCTGCCACGTGCAGAGAACGCAAGCATGTGTGAGATTAGGAACGCGAGAAGATGCTTGTCATCGGCACGTGCGAAAGTTCTCTCAATATCCTAGGGAATATTGGATTTTCCACCATCCTCTCGCCTCAGTAAATAACAAGATTTTTTTTATTTTTATATACATCTGTAAAATTCATATCCAACGCCACGCAGGAGAACCCTCTGGTTACCAGTGGATCCACACGAGGCAAACTCCAGTGGATCCACACGAGGCACACTGGAGAATTTACAGTGCATGGAACTCACGAAGAAGAAATGATAGTCACTTATTTACCATCCTATAGAGATACAAGTTGTAAATTAGCTAGATTGTAAATCTACTTTTTTTCGACCTTATTTACATTGAAAGGGTTACTGTCCAGTGCTTCTGTGTACTGCAAGGGCTACCATCCAGTGCCTCTGTGTACTGCAAGGGCTACCATCCAGTGCCTCTGTGTACTGCAAGGACTACCTTCCAGTGCCTCTGTGTACTGCAAGGACTACCATCCAGTGCCTCTGTGTACTGCAAGGACTACCATCCAGTGCCTCTGTGTACTGCAAGGACTACAGTCCAGTGCCTCTGTGTACTGCAAGGGTTACTGTCCAGTGCTTCTGTGTACTGCAAGGGCTACCATCCAGTGCCTCTGTGTACTGCAAGGGCTACAGTCCAGTGCCTCTGTGTACTGCAAGGACTACCTTCCAGTGCCTCTGTGTACTGCAAGGACTACCATCCAGTGCCTCTGTGTACTGCAAGGACTACAGTCCAGTGCCTCTGTGTACTGCAAGGGTTACTGTCCAGTGCTTCTGTGTACTGCAAGGACTACCTTCCGGTGCCTCTGTGTACTGCAAGGGCTACCGTCCAGTGCCTCTGTGTACTGCAAGGACTACCTTCCAGTGCCTCTGTGTACTGCAAGGACTACCATCCAGTGCCTCTGTGTACTGCAAGGACTACCTTCCAGTGCCTCTGTGTACTGCAAGGGCTACCATCCAGTGCTTCTGTGTACTGCAAGGACTACCTTCCGGTGCCTCTGTGTACTGCAAGGGCTACCGTCCAGTGCCTCTGTGTACTGCAAGGACTACCTTCCAGTGCCTCTGTGTACTGCAAGGGGCTACAGTCCAGTGCCTCTGTGTACTGCAAGGGCTACCGTCCAGTGCCTCTGTGTACTGCAAGGGCTACAGTCCAGTGCCTCTGTGTACTGCAAGGACTACAGTCCAGTGCCTCTGTGTACTGCAAGGCTAAGAGCTATATATACACGCGTGAACTGGCGCCCCTCCCTCCTCCCCAGTTCCCCCGTAGGCTAAGCTACCCGGATACATAAAACACCTCGGCCCATCTCCTCCCGCTGGTGAACACAACGCATGAAACACTTAACATCGAAGTGACCTGTAAGGTAGTGTGCAAGCCCGGCCGGTGCTGCTCCTCCTCCTTCACGCTCCCTTCGTCTTTAAACTCCTAATATTTTTTTTGTTGTTGTATCATAATAACGAGGAGGAGGAGGAGGAGGAGGAGGAGGATGAAAGGTCCCGGTGATGAGATAAGGTGATAATAACGCCGTAAAAAAAAAACGGGGGGAGGAGAAAAAAAAGGAAGAAGAAAGCTCTGAGGCGTAAACGAAACTGCTTAAAAGTCTGTAGTGAAATTGTTCATCACGATACAGATTCTTTTATTTTTTTTTTTTGAAAGGCGACGTTGGGGGGGGGGGTCATGGTGGGTGGGGGGATGATAGTGTTGGGTATGTGGATGAGGTTTAATTTCAGCATCTTTATTTACCTGAGACGTGTCTCTCTCTCTCTCTCTCTCTCTCTCTCTCTCTCTCTCTCTCTCTCTCTCTCTCTCTCTCTCTCTCTCCTTACGTGGGGGCCCCCCACTCAAAGGGAGGAGGGGAGGTGGAGGGGGGAAGCGGGGGGCTATTATTATAACAAAGGCTGTTTGTGACACTTTGAGGTGAAATAGAATTGTGTAAAAAGATTAAGCCAAGGGTTATGATAGGATATTCCAGTGTGGCACGACCCCAGACCACACACATCTTAAAGAAAGGCTTGCACATGCGCGAGAGCTTTAGTGGAAAGCAATACGATATATACATACGAAAAAAAGAAGAGAAATAAAAACATATATTTGTATATATATATATATATATATATATATATATATATATATATATATATATACATTTTCTTTTTTTTTCTGGTGTTCGCCAGACACCTCAACATTGAGAGCCTCATACTGCAGCAGCTTGAGGAAATAATGCCCCAGCTTAAGCTGCCATAAGGGTTGGATCACTGGGTTTGTGTGGGTGGGTGCCAGAGCTTATGGTTCATCAAGGGTACTCATGCCTGTGTTATATCACTCTTATTTTCACTGTGGCCGTTCCACAACCACAGGAGGAGGGCGCCCCTTTTGACGGGTGGACAGGAGGAGGGCGCCCCTTTTGACGGGTGGGACAACGGGGAAGGGGGGGGGGCGCCCCTTTTTGACGGATGGGAGGGATGGGTCCCTCCTGCAGCTTTAAGAACCTGCACTCCACGCAGGAGCAGGGGTAGGATGGCCTCCTCTTTTTCTTGGGGGGGGTGTGAGACGATCCTCAGCGGGAGTGTACTTCCTTCCGGCCCCTGACAATGACAGATCCTTGACGAAGGAGACGTCTTCCTGTTTCTAACGTCACCAGTTCATATGAAGAAGTGTCGACCCACCGCCTTTTCTTTTTTTTAAGCGTGTTCCTCTCATGTTCACTGCTGAGGTGAGGCCGTATCACTATTACTACCTTGTCGTGCCTCTGGAGGTCATGTTTTCGTGCCCTAAGGGTCGTGTTGGTGGGTTCAAAGAGCTCCACTGTCGTCCTTGAGGGTTCGAACTGTCGTTTCTGATTTATTGATGGGATTTCTGGCCTCCCGCTGTTCGCTATGGAACGACAGGTGCTTTAAATTTACACGACCTTCCTTAGGGAACTCGTATTAGCGTCATATTGAAGTGCGATAGATAGGCTCGTGTCTAATGGGTGCAGGGTGTCGACCAGGTGCACCTTATGGTGCTGGGTATTCGACCAGGTGCACCTTATAGTGCTGGGTATTCGACCAGTTGCACATTATGGTGCTGGGTGTTCGAGCAGGTGCACATTATGGTGCTGGGTATTCGACCAGGTGCACATTATGGTGCTGGGTATTCGACCAGGTGCACATTATGGTGCTGGGTATTCGACCAGGCTCACTCCTAGTATAGTAGTGGGTATCGACCAGGCTCACATTATAGTGTTGGGTATCGACCAGGGTCACCGTATAGTGCTGTGTATCGACCAGGTTCACGTTTATGGTGGTATGTATCGACCAGATTCCCCCCCCTCACCTCACCTTTCCTGGTCTAGCTGGAGACAAGGCCATTTTTCAAAGGCAACACCAAGGCAGCTTTGAGAGGAATCGTACCGTAATTATGATGTAAATTCATCACAAATACATGAATGACCTTTGACGACCCATCCTGGCTGTGACCCCACATACACATACACACACATACACACACACACACACACACTACAATGCCTCATTGGACAAACAGTCCTTGATTATTTCAGTCATTATCACATGAATAAATCAAATTAACTGTTGCTATCTTTTCTCGCTTTGTGTTGAACGTTTTTCGTCTCGTTTAGCATCCGTTTTCTCTTGTTTTACATCTCGTTTAGCATCTGTTTTCTCTTATGTTTTACATCTCGTTTAGCATCCGTTTTCTCTTGTTTTACATCTCGTTTAGCATCTGTTTTCTCTTATGTTTTACATCTCGTTTAGCATCCGTTTTCTCAAGTGTTTTACATCTCGTTTATCATCCGTTTTCTCTTATGTTTTACGTCTAGTTTAGCATCCGTTTTCTCTAATCTCTTCCTCTTCTGGGTGTCTCACCTTTACCATTTTCTCTCCTCTGACCTTTTTTTATTTACACTTTCTTTCCTCTTCCACTCTCTCTCTCTCTCTCTCTCTCTCTCTCTCTCTCTCTCTCTCTCTCTCTCTCTCTCTCTCTCTCTCTCTCTCTCTCTCTCTCAACCCCAGCATCCTGGGCCGTTATCGCTCTCCCATCGACTGACACCCTCCTCCTCCTATCTCTATCTCTCTCTATCTCTATCTCTATCTCTCTGCAGGCGAGCCGGTGGAGTTCAGGATCAAGGAGGGCAACGAGGATGGCCTCTTCTCACTAGACAGCCTCAGCGGCCGCCTCTCCCTCCACCAGCCCCTGGACTACGAAGAACAGCAGCAGGTGAGTTGTCTCTATCCTCACACACACACCCCCAGCAGGAGTACCTTTTCTTTGCGGTTTCTACCCTTCAGGCTGGCCTGGCCCTCTGAATTCCCGTCGCTCTCCGTCAGTAAGTGGTCTCCTGTTGGTGTTGGACCCCGTCACTCTCCGTCAGTACTTGGTCTTCTGTTGGTGTTGGACCCCTGTCACCCTCCGTCTGTAGGTGGTCTTCTATTGGTGGTGGATCCCGTCTTTCTCCGTCAGTATTTGGTCTCCTGTTGGTGTATGGCCGTCTGCAGGTAGCTCCCCACCTCTCGTTATCAAACCCTCTTTAGGTCTAAGGATCTTTTAGTGGGCGTCTTTACGGTGAGGACTTTGTGTTTGAAGATGATGCCGTCCCCCCCCCCACCTCTCTCTCTCTCTCTCTCTCTCTCTCTCTCTCTCTCTCTCTCTCTCTCTCTCTCTGGGGGGGTGTTCCATCCTCCAGCAGTCTCCTTCTCATGGTTGAAGCTCTACCATCCTTGTCTCTGGGGGCGTTTCCATCCTCCAGCAGTCTCTTTATCATGGTTGTAACACCACCGCCTTCCCTCTCTGGGGGTGTTCCATCCTCTGATACTTACATTTATGATCTTGGCTTCTCCTGACGTGGTCCTTGATGAGAGAGAGAGAGAGAGAGAGAGAGAGAGAGAGAGAGAGAGTTTTATTGCATCAGTTTCTCTTCATATTTTTCTCTCCTGGTGATACGTCGGGTCTTCTCCTGATGGAGGAGGAGCCGTCGTCAGTTTCTTCTACCCCTCCCACGTCTCCTCAGCGGTTCTTGCGCCGGGTGCTCGTCGTCGTCCAAGTTGGCAGTGTTTGTTATTGGTAATGGGTCTTGTCCAGTGGCGTCGTCGGTCCTCTCATTGGCATGTCCTCTTAGTGTATATATCACATCCCGTGCTGGCTGTCGCCACTGTTGCTCCTCCTCCCCTTTACCACATAGCCTCTTTGGCCGTTCGTCCACTTACTCCCTTCTTACAAGAAGTTCCTCGCGGCATTACCGCCTTTGATGGAGGATTTTTTTTTTTGTATTGGCGAGTCTTCGAGGGTATAAATGTTTTCCTCTCGCGTTGGAGAATTACTTCTGCAAGTGTCGTTTGTTCCTAGCGTGCCTTGTTAGCGTTGGCCTTGCGGGGGGGTGATGATCGCCCTCTCCTTACATCGCTGGCTACGACGGTCGTCGAGAAGACATGGGTGAGTGGAGCGTTCGCTGGGCTCACTCGTGGCGCTCGGCTGACACTTGTGTGTCTACTCCTCGTTCGATGAAGGGGTATGGACGGCTCGTCTCGCGATGGGGGATGAGTTTGGCGTGATTGTGAATGACCCGCTGAGTGGGGTCAGTTACTTGGACTGGTTGGTGTGGCTGGTCTAGCCGAGTTGGCTGGTTTAACTGGTTAGTGTGACAGTGTGGTCGGTCGGTTTCCGACTTGACTGACTATGTATTATATGTCCGTTTGGTTGTGTTGTGTCTAACTGTCTTATGTTTTGGTCCAGGTTGTCATACGTGTGTACTTGTACCTATTGCTTGGCCGGAGCTAACTTATAGCTGTAGCTTGGCCCGTCTGATGTTACAGCTGTAGCTGTAGCTTGGCCCGTGTGACGTTGCACTTGTAGCTGTAGCTTGGCCCGTCTGATGTTGCAGCTGTAGCTGTAGCTTGGCCCATGTGACGTTACAGCTGTAGCTGTCGCTTGGCCCGTGTTACGTTACAACTGTAGCTGTAGCTTGGCCCGTCTGACTGTATAGATTTAGCTGTCACTTGGCCATTCTGTTAGTCTAGCTGTAGCATTAGCTTGGCCAGTCTGTCAGTACAGATATACCTTTTTCTCAATATCTAGTCAATCATATGTGGCCAAATTATTCTGAAAATGCGATGAATGATCTCTTCTGTTCCTGCATATCTGATAAGGATGATGAAAAGAGGTGGTGAAGAACCAGTGTTTCAAATTGTCTCAAACTTTCGTAGACATGTATGTGTTGGTGTTAGAAGATTTGTGAGCCTTTATTCAGTAGTCTACAAGAAGCGTTCCTTGGTTTAGACATTCCCATTCGACGCGACAGCACTTAAACTGACTTGCTGCAGTGTGTGTGTGTGTGTGTGTGTGTGTGTGTGTGTGTGTGTGTGTATAATTACCTATTTAGGCTGTTTGGAGATGGAGTTTTACAATCGTGGGGGCGGCCCCTGTATAATTACCTCTCTATCCTGCACGGGGAGAGAGTCTTACATTCGTGGGCCCGCCTGGGCGGACGTGCCATGCGTGCTCCCCCACATCCCTTGAGCATATTCCCCGTGTGTCTGTGAGCATCCGTGTACTCAAACACGTGCCCCCTGGGGACGCTGGGATGAGGAGGACGGAGTGACTTCCTTTTGTAAAATCTGGAGTTCAAGGCGGCGCAATTCAGATCCTCCTGAGCCCAATTCCCACGAGAGTAAAGCTGTTGGCAAGAGAAGGCCAAGTTTGCTTCTGTAACCCACCCTCCTCCTCCTCTCCTTAGCAAATTATTTTCCCCTTACGTCTTTCCTCCTCCAATAAAATGGATATCATCGTCTCTCGTCTGTCTCTCTTTCTCTTTTCTCTTTTTTTTGAGAACATTCCCTCTCCCCGAGAGAGAGAGAGAGAGAGAGAGAGAGAGAGAGAGAGAGAGAGAGAGAGGCAGGCAGGCAGTCAGTAAGATGTGTTAATTGTAAGGCAAAAATGACCTTATAACATGTTCGCGAGCTTGTGGCAGTCACTGGTGCTCTGCATCGCCAGATTAAACATCCATGTGGTCAAGTGCGACGCGTTATCAAGCGATGGGCCCAGGTCAAGCCTGAATCTTTCAGCAGGATTGGTGGGCCAGATGATGTCCACACGTCGCTCCGGCAACCAGCTGGCCAATGGGCCTCGTTCGGTTGATGGGCGTCTCGCAAAAGCCTCGGTCCAGCAGGCGTGGGGAGGAATGAACAAGTGTGAAAAGATTTCGCTGTCCCTCAAGACATGCTCACTTGTTCATTACGAACGAGGTAGCATCAGGGTGCCTGTGGGAGCGGTATTCGAAGTCCTCGCGTGTGGTTTTTAAAGGGGTAAGAACAGGGTTTGAGTTTGTTTGATTCCTCTCTAGGCCTGTCTGTTAGGGGGTCATGTCCCCCAGCCATGGACACACCCCTGGTGGCAGGTTGGGTTAGACCCGACAGTGAGGGCCATGTCCCTGAATATGGACAGCCTTGAGGAAACATCGAACTCCCGTGGTGTGGCGGTTAACGTTCCTGACCGCGACGCATTCACGGGCCGCCCCACCCAGAGACGAGGGCATAGGTTCGAATCCTGGTCACGGCAGTCGGTCCATAGTCAACTTAGCTGTTCATCCACACACCTCCACACCCCCCATCCCCCTTAGGATTGGTCGATGAAATGGGTTGCCGAACACATCTCGCTTGTTCTGGGTGGAATCGAAATCCCTCCAGCCAACACCTCCCTTCACCCATCATTTGTCTGTCCCCCATGATGGTCCTTCACTCTCCCTATTCTACAGGTATTACTTCGGCCACTGCTCTCTCTCTCTCTCTCTCTCTCTCTCTCTCTCTCTCTCTCTCTCTCTCTCTCTCTCTCTCTCTCTCTCTCTCTCTCTCTCTCTCTCTCTCTTTCTCTCTCTCTCCTGATCCAGAGAGACTCGTTGATTGGTCGGTTGTTTGATCTTCGGGCCTTAGCAACTGCTAGAGAGGGTCGGGTTGTTAAGGTCGAAGTGTGTTGCCACATATCCATCGACCGAAAGATCGTCAACGCCTTCTTCAGGTGTTGACGATGACCCTAAGACCACGTACACTCACCGTGCATGTGGCCCATGAAGCTTCGTGACAGAAGATGCTAATTAATATGGATTGCTAAAACAGGATGTAGATTAATGGAGATTCCTTTCATATATATATATATTTCTGTTCCTCACACTGGCTTAACGCGAAGGATAGCAGGTGTGAAGTTCATGTACACTAGGTATGGGACATTTTTCATTGACTCCCATTTCTTTCTTTTTTTTCGTGTGTGTGTGTGTATGGTTGTGTCAGCACGAGCTGGTGGTGGAGGCTGGCGTAGGAGAGGCGAGAAGCGAAGCCAAGGTCGTGGTGAGGGTGAGGGATGTGAATGACCACATCCCAGCCTTCCCAAGGACGCTACACGAGACACAGATCACGGAAGAGGACGACAGACACCTTCCCAAGACCATCCTGACGGTGAGTGTAGCAGGTGCTGTGTTCGAAGACCACCCTTAGGCAGCCATGTTTGAGACCATTCTTTTGCTTAGTGCAGCTGCTTTGTTATCATAGACCATCCCTAAGATGGCACGCTAGAAACCACCATTGTATCAGCTATGCTAAAGACCATCTCTAGGGAGCTACACTAGAGACCATCATTGCAGTAAGTACAGGAGTTTTACAACAAAAATAAGAGACCATCCTTATGGTCTATGCATGAGCTGTGCTAGAGACCATATTCATAGCCGGTCCATGAGGAGCCACTGTAGGAAGCATAGAACCCAGCCCACTTATAGAATATAGCTAGAATTAAATGCATAGTTGCCTATTGTTAAAGATATGACCCCATTACCCACCTGCCCTCCTTCGCCACTCCACCAAATAGAAAATAAACCCTTGATAATGTTACTAACCCCTTAATCCCGTCTACCCTCCTCTCTCTCGTCCATCAAAGACAAATTAAACTCTTTAAACTCTTAGTAAAGGCATTTCCTCTCTGCTTATCCATCAAGCCTCCGTTACTCATTAAATTAGTTATAAATGACCCAACAAAGGTTACGTCGTTCAAGCTTATTTGCTCCTTCCTCTTTACTCCCTTTGTGTCACCGAAGGTCAAGAGAAACATAGGGTCGTTGACCCCTACGCTAAACAACCTGAGGCCCTCTTGGCTAGCGAACTCGAGGTGTGGGGGGTGGGGGGTGTCGTCGTCCCAAGACGCCTTTCATCTTCCTTCCACACCTCCCTCCCTCACTCCCTCCCTCCCTCACTCCCTCACTCCCTCCCTCACTCCCTCCCTCACTCGGGAGCTTAGGATCTATGCTGCTGCCTGGGTAAGGTGGTGGGGGCGGGCTGTCTCAACACCCAAAGGCGACGAGAAGGAAATGATTTGGAACCTCAAAGAAGAGGGAGAGAGAGAGAGAGAGAGAGAGAGAGAGAGAGAGAGAGGAATACATTTCGGAGTCCCTGTTGTATCATTGATCTTTTTTTTTCTCTCTCTCTCTCTCAAGGAGATGATGGTGTTGTTGGCTGTAATATTCTAAGAGAGAGTGAGCTCCGTTTTCGACAGAGAAGGATGAATGGGCTGTGTGTGTGAGTGTGTGTGTGTGTGTGTGTGTGTGTGTGTGTGTGTGTATGTGTGTGTGTGTGTGTGTGTGTGCATGGTCTCTCTTCTGACAGAAAGCATTTGACGCTGTGCCAGCAGAAAGCATGTGACGCTGTGCCTACTTGGGAGGCGGAGGGGGCGGCTGCTTCGCAAAGTTCTGCCACCGCACTTAAAAGCACAAAAGAACTGATAGAGAACGTTCAGAGGACACGGGGAGCAGGGAGGGGCAGCAAGAATGGAATTAGAAACAAGACACCTGAGTTACAGTGAGAGCGTAGAGGTCGTAAACCCATCGTAGATAGAAGGGAGTAACTCGATCGCGACCTTCGAAGTCGTTAAACCACATTTCGTTGGAGTCGTCATTGTAAAAACTTCTCGAGAGATGAAAGGATTAAACAACCAGAGGCCAGAGCATGAATTTAATCAAGAAACTTGATGTAAAAGATGAGGGAAGAAGTACTTCTTTTACTGTGTCAGAGCGGTGGCTGGAAAAAAGGGGGAGGGAGGGGAAAATAAAGCGACAGGGGAGGGGAAACTGCAGACGCGGAGAAGCATAGAGAAAGTTAGTCAATCGTACCATAAAGGTGGAAGGAAGAGGCCCCGTGAGGATAGAACTCCCTCCCTGTGTATAGTGCAAGTAGATGATCACACACACACACACACACACACACACATTCATGTCTGTCTTTTTTCGTATCTGTTCGCCATTTCCTGCGTTAGCGAGATAGCGTCAGGAACGGACGACAGACCCTTAGAGGGGGGGAAAAATATATATATATGTCCTCCTCCCATCCTCTGTTCTTCCCTTTGGAAAGTGCATATACTGGAGGGGAGGCTTTCTAGCCGCGCCCGTCACCTACACCAGCCCCCCTCTCTCTCTCTCTCTCTCACTCTCTCTCTCTCTCTCTCTCTCTCTCTCTCTCTCTCTCTCTCTCTCTCTCTCTCTCTCCTCATTAGCTTCAACACCTCCCGCCAGCGAACCATCGTTAAGGGTGATTTGGCGGCCGCCAGTTTGTGTGTGTATGTGTGTGTGTGTGTTTGGGGGGTGGGGGAGTGGCCTCAACTACCCCTACCACCACCCAATGCTAATTACCTGTCACTCTGGAAACATCCGTGTCTCCACCGCTGATTGGCTGTTGACTCGATAGAATCTCTCGTGGATCGCCCGCTGGTTGGCTGCCCCTTGGGGGGGGGGGGGGGACAGGCAGCTGTGGTACCCGTCCGCTGATTGGCCCTCATTGTTTGCAACAAACGCGTTGATTGGCCCCCTTCTCATGAGAGGTGCTCGTATCTCTCTCTCTCCAAAGCTGGAAATATTCTGCCTTATTTCCTGCTTCGGGAGAGCTGCTGCTTCCCCCCCTGTGTCCTTGTGAGCCTCTCACAGCACTCACGAGGCTGATCCGTGGAGAAATACGTACCTGGGTTGCTCAAAAGGCGGTGCTTTTGCTCAAAATGCGGTGCTTAGTTTTGAAAAAAAAAAAAAGGTTTCATAGCTTCCCGTGTCCTTGTGAGCCTCTCACAGCACTCACGAGGCTGATCCGTGGAGAAATACGTATCTTGAGTGCTCAAAAGGCGGTGCTTTTGCTCAAAATGCGGTGCTTAGTTTTGAGAAAAAAGGTTTCATGGCCTTATTTCATCGACATATGGATAGAAACACGGGCCATTTTTTTGTGCCTTTAATGACTCACTTGGTTTCGTGAAGGTCTAAGTTTTATGTTTTTTTTTTGCGATGATTCAAGTGTTGTTGTTCATTTTTTTGTTCTATTGTTTGACTAAGGACGCCCCTCAGTTACCTGGGAGGAAGCACTGGATATATATAGTCTCCTGTATATTCCATATACCGTTTCTGATACCTCGAGTGTTTTGATGGGGAAAGAACATATCTGGTTCAGAGTGAAGTATGATTCCAGTATTCATATGATGCTGGAGAGAATATGTAAGGAAGAGATTAGTTAAATGTGATATTATGTAAAAGAAATAATAATAATGATAATGATAATGATAGTAATAATGATAATAATGATAATGATAATGATAGTAATAATGATAATAATGATAATGATAATGATATGATGATAGTAATGATAGTGATAATGATAATGATAATAATAGTGATATTAATAATTATGATAATGATAATAATGATGATAATAATAATAATGATAATGAAAATGATAATTATGATAATAGTAATTATAGTAACAACAACAACAACAACGATGTTAATAGTAAAAATAATTATAAAAATGATAATAAATGAGATAATCATAATAATTATGATAATAATAATGATATTGCCCTTCGTCAGCGAGGACCGGCGACTCGTTTTCTTTGGCTCTTAAGCAAAACAGGTTCCTCTCTCTGGTTCGTATTAGGAGTAGGTGATGATAAGAAAGAGGCCAGATCATCCAACCTCGGTCTTGTGTGTGTGTGTTTCTCCAAGGTGTTACGCTCCGGTGTCCAGTGATGTGTGGGTATGCAGGAGTGGGGATGAGGGTGGAGGAGGAGGAGAAGGAGGAGGGAGGCCAGCAGGAGGGACCTGGCCCCCACTGCGCGTCATGCAGGAGTAGGGATAAGGGAGGAGGAGGAGGAGGAGAAGGAGGAGGAGGAGGCCAGCAGGAGGGACCTGGCCCCCACTGCGCGTCGTGAATATGTTATGATAAGCCAAAAGTTCTCCTCCTCCTCCTCCCTTCCCCTCCAGGGCAGGCAGACCACAGTGCCAGCAGGAGATTCCTCGACAGTTTTAGATTTTCCTGTCTCGCGTACATAGTCTTCCCGTACGTACACACACACACACACACACACACACACACACACACACACTCACACACATACACACACACGTCATTTGACTTGTTCTTGTTTTACGTCATTGTTGTGATTTCCATACAATATTCTTTACACGTTCCACTATCTATCTATCTACCTATCTATCTATCTATCTATCTATCTATCTATCTTCATTTTCATGTTATTTCTGTTCTCTCTGTTCTTCCTTATCTTCTCTTGTTCATGTTGCCTACGTCAACCTGGGTTATATAACTCCACGACGATTCCTTTTCTTCCTTCCACACCAAGTTTATCATTGTCTTCCTCCTTATCTCCCCGCCCACAGTGTCTATCATGACTGTCTTCCTCCTTATCTCCCCGCCCACAAATCCTAACATTATTGTCTTCCTCCTAATCTTCCTACCCACTGTGTCTGTCATGATTTGTCTTCCTCCTCATCTGCCTCGTCCACCAGTCCTAACTAACCTGCTTGTCTTCCTCCTCATCTGCCTCACCTGGCCGGGCCTTCTCTGCCTCCTCCTCCTCCTCCTCCTGCTGGTGGTGGTGGTGAGGGCGTCACACAGGTGAGAGCCACAGACGAGGACGCGGGGGAGTTTGGACACCTCCACTACACCCTGTCCGGCGACGGCATCTACAGCAACGGATCCCAGCCCAGCTTCGCCGTCAACCCCACCACAGGGGCCATCGACCTCCTGAGGGTGAGTCGACCTCTCTCTCTCTCTCTCTCTCTCTCTCTCTCTCTCTCTCTCTCTCTCTCTCTCTCTCTCTCTCTCTCTCTCTCTCTCTCTCCTCTGTGTTTGTGTGTGAGAGAGCTAGAAGTATAGGCACTCACTCTATATCATTGAATAGATGTAGTCCCTGATATAAATATAATCTGGATTAAAAGATTGATGAAATATATATATATATATATATATATATATATATATATATATATATATATATATATATATATATATATATATATATATATATATATTGATATCATTTTAGCCCCGTCCTCTCTGATTCTTATTGCCATCAGCCGCTGGATCGAGATCCACCCAGCGGTCAGTCTCGCTGGAGACTTCGAGTCGTGGCCACGGACGGGGAGTTCGCTGCCTTCACGGCCGTCCACATCAACCTCAAGGACATCAACGACAACGCCCCCTACTTCCCTCAGGCCACCATCAACGCCACCATCTCCGAGAACACGCCCGAAGGTCAGATATCTTGATGCTTGCGTCTCTTTGCCGTGTGCTTACCGGGTAGCGAGGTGGAAGGTTCCAGGTGTGTAAGGGAGTGTGGAGCAGTGTGTCAGTGTAGCTGTGGGTATGAGTGTGGAGCAGAGTGTCAGTGTAGCTGTGGGTGTGTGTAGAGGAGAGTGTCAGTGTAGCTGTGGGTGTGAGTGTAGAGGAAAGAGTGTCAGTGTAGCTGTGGGTATGAGTGTAGAGCAGTATGTCATTGTAGCTGTGGGTGTGTGTAGAGGAGAGTGTCAGTGTAGCTGTGGGTATGAGTTTAGAGCTAAGGGTCAGTGTGGCCTTGGGGAGAGTATAGAGCACAGAGTGTCAGTGTGGCTCTTGGGGCACTGTATAGAGCAGAGAGTCACTCTAGTTCTGGATACGACGTCAGAGGGGGAGAGAGAGAGAGTAGAAACCAGAGCCCCAGTCAGAAGACAGCCCTATTGTTGTCTTCGTCCTAGAGCACTCGACCTTCCATCATAATCAAGTCGGAGATACAAGTATAATTGTCCACCACCGGTACCCAGTGCTTCTATAAGACTCTGCAGGTGTAGCAATCACACTCATCTGACCTCCCCTCCCCTTTTGGACTCTGCTTGACAGCCCCATGAAGTCTCGTCCCTGAGATCTAAACTTTGCATGGGGGAAAAAAAAAACAACTTGGCATGAAAGAGGAATAAACTGGCAGAAAGAAAGAGAGTGAGTTTCCTTGATGTGTGTGGGAGGAGGGGAAGAAAAAAACACGGTCGAAAAGCCTCAGCAAAGTTCGACGTTCTCTCTCTCTCTCTCTCTCTCTCTCTCTCTCTCTCTCTCTCTCTCTCTCTCTCTCTCTCTCTTCGCTCTTAGAAGTTTAGGTAAATATTGTCGGTCGACAGAGAGAAGATCCGACGAGTTTAAGGTCCCATGGTCTTTAAGAGAGAAAAAGAAAAAAAGAAAAAGAAAAATTGCTCAAAATAACACAACCTTGACGTGCCCACAGCTAAAGGATATGACACGAGAGGACCTTGTGTGCATGACCTGGCATGGCGTAAGAGGGCCCTTGACATGGGGCAGACAGCAGGAGGAGGAGGAGGGGATTTGTGGAGGAGGAGAGGAGGAGGAGGTGGTGGGTGTGTTCTTGACCTGGGGCGAGGAAGGTCATTTGTGTACACACACATATATACATACAGTACGTGTGTTTGTACGTGGCACACTCTCTCTCTCTCTCTCTCTCTCTCCCGGTGTTATAAACCCGCCCCATCTTTGCCCCTGCAGGGGCCTCGGTGGCCCAGGTCTCGGCCTCGGACAACGACGACCCCCGGGAGGGCCACAACGCCCGCCTCATCTACTCGCTCGAGAAGAACGTCATCGACGAGGCCTCCGGCAGGCCGATCTTCGCCGTGGACAGCCAGCGGGGGCTCATCACCACGGCGCTCTGCTGCCTCGACAGAGAGAAGACCCAGCGCTACGCCCTTCAGGTTGTGGCTACTGACGGAGGCGGTCTCAAAGGTGGGTGTGCAGTGAGGGCAGAGGAAGAGGAGGAGGAGGAGGAGGAAGGGCAAGGGGGTCACAGTTCCTGTAAGTGGGTGGTGATGTAGGTGGCCAAATAGGTGGGTGGTAGTGAGGTCAGCTGGAGGAGGAGGAGGAGGAGGAAGGGCAAGTTGGTCACAGTTCCTGTAAGTGGGTGGTGATGTAGGTGGCCAAATAGATAGGTGGTAGTGAGGTCAGCGGGAGGAGGAGGAGGAGGAGGACATGATTCGTAACCTGGTCTTGAAGAGGATGTCCCCTCCTACAGGTAGGTACTCTCTTCGATAGCCTCGAAGGCTTTTGGTATGAAAGATTAGCATTTCCGGGAATGGATGGTACCATCTGACGTGCCATCTAGATGGCACCGCAGGTGGCTCCAAATATAGCTGGTACCGGAGAAAGGTAACGTTAGAGATCGATAGTGAAGCAGATGGTCCCATATGTGGACGTTTGGGTACCCCCACAGAAAAGGCTTCCAAGACGAGCGATGGAGAGTTGTACGTCTGCTGAGGCGGGGTTCCTCAAGGGATCAGAGTAATTCCCCTTCCTTGACCTGACTCATACGTGTTCCTGACCTCAGTCATTGAGCAATGGTCAGTTCCCAGCGGTGTCATCCAAGAATAAGGTCAATTACGGAAATGCCATCCTGGATGCATCTATTTTTTTGTGGATGTAGTGGAGTTAGAGAGCAGTTATATATTCACATCTACAGCGAACATGTTTTACCTGCATGAGGTAGATAGTAAACTGGTTTTACACTTCCTAAACTGGTTTTTACACTCCTTAACTGGTTTTTACACCCCCCATTGTAATGAATAGAAATGAGAAATAGTGACGAAAATGAATGATTTTTAGGCTTTCGCCATCACGCCTTGTGGCTAGTTAAGGCCCTGCCTCTTATTCAAAGTGACCTGGTGTGTTTGTCTCCTTCTGCTGCCCACTCCTGCAGGCACAGGCACAGTGCTCGTGGAAGTCGCCGACGTGAACGACGTGCCACCGAGGTTCTCCCAGGCGGAGTGGACGCTGGAGGTGGCCGAGAGCCTCACCCCGGACCACGTCCTGGCCACCCTCACCGTCGTCGATCAAGACATCTCCAACAGCTTCACCTTCAGGGTCAGTGTTTCCCCTTCGTCAGGAGGTGCTGGCTTAAAGGGAGGAAAGGAGGGACGACATCATCTTCGGGCTGGCACCGAGATGTATACCTGGTTGTCAGACGTATGAATGATGCACACCACACACACACACACACACACACACACACACACACACACACACATACAGGGAAATGGATACAGCACGAACCTAAAGTACATATATACACGTATATCCTCACGTGTATATACACTTACGTATATCCCTATATCTAGGATTATTAAGATGATATAGACTTCGTAAAGTTATAGATCTATATATATGTATATTCTTATATGTATATATACGTATATTCACATGTATATACAGCTGAGATTGATAAGTAGATACAGGTCTTATATAGCTCTAAAGAGTATATGATATATTTTGCTGAGTATAATCATGCCAGAATATCTGGCTCCTTGACCCATGCTAACAACCCCTCCCATGACATTTAACCCATCTTGACCCAGTTTGACACTTGGCCCTCCACTCCCTCACTCCCTCACTCCCTCCCTCCTTCACCAGGTGGTGCCAGGGAGCGGACGAGGGTGGGAGATGTTCCGTGTGGACGAGAGGACGAACGGTACAACGGGGGGTGACCTGAGAGCACTCGTCCCTCTGGACTACGAGAATGCCGACCACCGCAGAGGGTTTCGCTTCCGCGTCCAGGTCACAGATATGGTAGGTGGTTGTGGTTTGGGGGAGAGGAGGAGGAGGGGGAGTCGGTACGTGTGTGGGGAGGGTAGTGGCTCTGGCCTGAGGAGGTACGTGTGT
>NC_092276.1:687500-705000 GCF_036320965.1 Panulirus ornatus
TTTGTTATTGCCTCCCATGGCACCCTCCCATGGCACTTACCTCCTCTGTCATCCCCTCACACTCTGACTGACGCCGTCCACGTTGCCCAGGGTGAGGAAGGGCGCGTCCGTTACTCCATAGCTCCAGCCAGCGACCCCGGCGGGAGGTTTGCGGTGGACGGGTCGGGGGCGGTGCGGCTTGTGGGCGGGCTGGACCGCGAGGCCGACCACGCCCACAGGGTGCTGGTGTGGGCGGTAGACGACGGAGCGCCGCCCAGGACAGCCACCGCCACACTTATGGTGAGTTACGGGCGCGAGACGGGGTCTGGACTCCGCAGTTGGATACCGCAGGGAGAGGTTGGAGGGCGGGAAGGTCTGTTGGAAGAGAGTCAGAATCGCTGTCTGTCGGCAGGTGGTGGGTAAGTTAGTGACTGTTGGCAAGGGGGCAGTTTAGAAGGGAGAGAGAGACGAAGCAGAGAGAGAGAGAGAGACAGGGGTGTTGGCAGGGTGTAGCAGCAGCAGCACCTAGAACAGGGGGACAGTTTAGAAGGGAGAGAGAGACGAAGCAGAGAGAGAGAGAGGGACAGGGGTGTTGGCAGGGTGTAGCAGCAGCAGCACCTAGAACAGGGGGACAGTTTAGAAGGGAGAGAGAGACAAAGCAGAGAGAGAGAGAGAGAGACAGGGGTGTTGGCAGGGTGTAGCAGCAGCAGCACCTAGAACAGGGGGACAGTTTAGAAGGGAGAGAGAGACGAAGCAGAGAGAGAGAGAGAGAGACAGGGGTGTTGGCAGGGTGTAGCAGCAGCAGCACCTAGAACAGGGGGACAGTTTAGAAGGGAGAAAGAGACGAAGCAGAGAGAGAGAGAGGGACAGGGGTGTTGGCAGGGTGTAGCAGCAGCAGCACCTAGAACAGGAGGACAGTTTAGAAGGGAGAGACGAAGCAGAGAGAGAGAGAGAGACAGGGGTGTTGGCAGGGTGTAGCAGCAGCAGCACCTGGCAGGGGTGAGGCTTAGAGACAACAAGAGTGTTGAGAAGAGGTTGGTAGTGGTGAAGTGTGACTGGAATGAGTGGCTTTATGACTGGAACAGTTCAGTGGGATGGCCAGCCAAAGGGGTGGCAGGGTGGGGGATAGATGTGTGTGGTACCGTTGGCCAGCGGTGTTAGCACCTCCCTCTGACCGATGTACATCAGTGTATAGATCAGAGACGAAGTCCATTGTCCACTTGGGAGGAGTACAGGGTTCAAGTGTCAGGAACTGTAGCAAGGACTCAAGGAAAAACTGCCGGTGCTTTAGATCGGAGGGTAAATGCCACTTAGGGAATTTAGGATCAGTGTATTTCTATAGGTCTTTAACTCAGAGGTTCCCTAATTATTAATTTCATTTTAAGAACTTCTCCTGCATTTATCGTATGTTTATATATTTCTCTCAGTCATCAGTTCCTTCTTCTATACCCGTGATCTCAGCTCCTCAGCTTATTACCTCACTATGTCCTCAGCTCACGAGCTTCTTGGCTCACTAGGTCCTCAGCTCACTAAACCTCACTCGGTAGAGCTGAACCGCATACCACCTCCTCATCGCAGCATATCCTCAGCTCAATGATCATGATGGTGACCCTCTCTCCCACCCTCACCTCGCTCCTTCCCTCCGTCTGCCACACTCCTTCAGGTGAACGTGACGGACGTGAACGACAACCCGCCCTTCCTGTCGGAGCCACGGAGGGTGCAGGTGGTGGAGAACGCCGAGCCACAGGTGGTAGCTCGGGTCAAGCTGGGTGACCCCGACGACTGGCGCCAGGGCCACGGCCCACCTTTCACCATAGCGCTGGACCCTCACGCGCCCTCGCACATCATGACCGCCATCAACCTCCAGTTCGACAGAAGTAAGTCGAGCGAATCGGGTGATAATACAGGAGGAGAGAGAGAGAGAGAGAGAGAGAGAGAGAGAGAGAGAGAGAGAGAGAGAGAGAGAGAGAGTCAGCCATTTTTCGAAAACTTTCCAGTGGTAGCTGCTTACGCCAACTGCGACAGGATATATATTTTTTTTTTTGGTATTGTATCTTCACAAAGGCGAGGGCCAGCCACCAGAGTTCGAGCCCCGGTGCGGGCCAGACCAGCTACGTACGGCTTCGTCCACCATAGCAACCCATTCGACTTGCCATTCCAACCCTCCCTCAGTCGTAAGATGTCCAAATTACTTGCTTTTATTACATGATTATGAATAACAATTTGGGGTTTTATTTTCATAAAAGGGGAAAAACATGTAGGCTTTCCCGATGCCTTTAAACATCCCATATTTTGGAGTGACGTCGTCGAAAACTCAATATAAGGTTTCATGTTGTAGGGAACGGTATAAACTGTTGTGGGAGGGAAGGAGGGTTGTAGGGAATGATATATACTGTGGGGGAGAGGAGGGAAGAGGGTTGTAGGGAACGGCTTAGACTTGGATGGAGGAGGGGGAGTTTGCCGTATAGGAATGAGGCCTCTTGAAAAATTTATGCACAGAGGAGGAGGACGAAGGTCTCCTAGTGGAACCCCATTACTTTCGTGAGGTTCTGTAGCGTCCCAGGTCTTGGTCGCTGGTCCTCCCTTGCTCCGTCCCCCCTTCCACTGTGAAAACTGCCAGGCTTCTTTACCCTTAAGATGTTCCCCTGACTCACATCCCCTCCTACTCTACCCTCCCCCACCGGAAGACTTAAAAACGAACATGCTAAAAATGCTCTCCTTCTTCCTCCTCCTCCTCCTCCTCCTCCTTCTCCTCCTCCTTCTGCCGGAGTTACTTGCCGTGTGCCTTCCTCGCCCTCTCCTCCGCTGGTGCCGAGGGATCCCCTTGGCCCTTTGCTGAAAGAAGCGAGCTAATGTATTATAGATATAGATATATATAGTTGGTAGATATCTCTCAACACCTCGCCTTTCCCTTCTCCCCTGGCTACGCCCCTGGCAGGAGGGGACGAGGGGCGTGGCGTGGGTGTCGTCTCCACCAGGACGCCCCTGGACCGTGAGGAGCGACGGGCCCTCCTGGTGCCCTTAGTGGTCGCAGACGACGGGTCGCCTCCCCTCTCAGCCACAGTGACCCTCACCTTACACGTCGCCGACGTGAACGACAACCCAATGGCGCCAGCGGCCAAGGCCGTTACCGTCCACACTGTGCAGGTACGTATGGCTGTGATCACCCGTTACCGTCCACACTGTGCAGGTACGTATGTCTGTGATCACCCGTTGGTATAATACAGGGAGGGAGTTCTACACTCGTATCGGGGGGACAACACTCATCCCTTGAACTTTTCGTATACAGTTAGCATTTTGCACCTCCATCACTGAGCATAAGAGTTTCAGTACGTCTTTCATTCTGCTACAGTAGTTTCATTTATCTATCTACTTTCTGTCATCGTAGTTGTATTCATCTACTTTCTGTTATAGTAGTTTTATTCATCTACTTTCACGTTTAGTCTACAGAGGTTCTCTCGCCGAGTTCCGTCCTTATAGCATTGCATTTACCTGGGCTGGATTTCACCAAGTGTCAGGCCAACAGTGGCGTTTGTCGGGGGTCTCCTTACAAGCTGACAAAATCTGCATCCTGGGCCAACGTGTTCTGGAGGGAGGGAGGGAGTCCTCTTGGCATCCTGGGCCAACGTGTTCGGGAGGGAGTGATACAGTCCTTCTGGTGCGTCGTTCACCATAAAGAAGAATGACGGTCCCATGACAGAACCTTGCGGCACACCATTGACGACCCCAAAACCAATTTCAGGAAGTCTTTCTTGAACAAGAGACCTTTGGTACCTTCTCCTGACGTCATTTTCTGTTTGTTCCTGCCTTTCGATCCAGCTTCTATGTAGCTCGGTGCCTGAAAGTGTCCTGGCAGTCCAGATAGAGACAACCTACCCAGCTTCGTGTGTCTAAAATGGAGCTCACTCTCTCGTGGAAATCTGAGCGACTTAAAACGCTTGGCTTCCCTTCCCTGTCTCCCTCTTGTCCCTCACTCAGCCATTTCCTCTTTGGGAAGTAGTCGTCCATTTTCGTATTCATCGCCTTTGTATGTGTGTGTGTGTGTGTGTGTGAAAGAGTAGGTTAAAAATCGAGACTTTTGATACACTTGTAGAGGATTTCCCCGTTTATAGTGTATTCGTAAATTTCGCCCCTTCCCCCCCTGTGTGTGTGTGTGTGTTTGCGCGCACGTCTGAATACAGCTCTCGCGTGCACGAAGGAACACTGTGAATGCACCGTCTCCACCAAACATGGAGTTTCCTACATGAAATCCCAGCAGACATCTTCCATTTCTCGCCTGTGAATATATATATATATATATATATATATATATATATATATATATATATATATATATATATATATATATATATATATATATACACACACAGTATATATATACATACATACCATCTCTGCTTCTGGAAAGGGGGCGAGGCAGGGGGGGAAATGGGTAGGTGTTTGTACCCCCTTCCCATCTGGACGCAACAGCTTTGTGAAACAATCCTCGAGCAACGTTTAAGTTCATATGAACAAGCATTTCAGCCTCTCCTCGGCAGTTCAAAAGCCGCTCGCAGCCGTTGCCTTTCTCTTCTCTCTCTCTCTCTCTCTCTCTCTCTCTCTCTCTCTCTCTCTCTCTCTCTCTCTCTCTCTCTCTCTCTCTCTCTCGTTGGATTACGTACGTCGGTGTGATGCACACACACACACACACACACACACACGGGAATGGTTACGGTTGAAGTAAGGGAATTAACCACAGTTCAACACATGTCCATTTCTAGTACAGTAATAAGAAAAAAAAATGCGTTCATAATTTGTTCATTCAGAAAAAAGGATTTTTTTTGTATACAAATTGCTACAAGAAAAGGCGTTCTTGATTTTTTCATACCAAAAAAGGATTTTTTTTCTTGTATACAAATTGTTACAAAAACAATGCGTTCATGATTTCTTCATTCCAAAAAAAAGGGATTTTGTTTTGTATACAAATTGTTACAAAAAAAATGCGTTCATAATTTGTTCATTCCAAAAAGAAAAGGATATATTTTTTTTGTATACAAATTGTGCTTCATGCAGTACAGTGGCGTAATGTAATTTGTTTTATTTAGCTGTTGTTAAAAAGAGACTTTGAGACCGCGGTGCCTCATTGTTATGCCTTTATCATCGGACGTTCAATGACTTCACTGTCATCAGAACTAGATTACCGCCAGTTCTCTAATTACCTCAATTAAGACTCGACCTGGTGTGTGTGTGTGTGTAGGGAGGGGGGGAGGGGGGTGGGGGGGGGAGGGTGTAGTTGTAGAAGACAGCAAATCGATGATTGGCCTGTGACGAGAGCATGGGAAAAGGGGGGGGGAAGAGGGGCGCCCCCTCGTCCAAGGCGTAGTCTAATTACTCTTCCTTTTACGAATGATTAACAGAGCAAATATCACAGAAGCTAATTATCTTTTTCTTGATAATTATCACATAGGTTAATTATCTCTTTCGTGGTGATTATCACAGAGGTTAATTATCTCTTTCGTGGTCATTATCACATAGGTTAATTATCTCTTTCGTGGTGATGAACACAGAAGCTAATTATCTTTTCTTGTTGATTATCACATAGGTTAATTATCTTTTTCGTGGTGATTATCACATAGGTTAATTATCTCTTTCGTGGTGATTATCACAGAGGTTAATTATCTCTTTCGTGGTGATTATCACATAGGTTAATTATCTCTTTCGTGGTGATTATCACAGAGGTTAATTATCTTTTCGTGGTGATTATCACCATGCTCTTAACTCGCGTACGATACAGGAGCCCTGAATGGCCCGATGGTTTAATTGGTCATATGAATGATTATTGATATCTTGTCCAGGTCGGTCGTACGAAAGAATACATTATTGTTTCTTTTCCTCTCTTCTTTTATCTTTCTTCTGTCTTCTTTCTCCTTTCTTCTCCCTTCTTTCTTCTCTCTCTTTTTTCTTTTTTTCTCTCTTCTTTCTTATTTCTTCTTTCTTCTGTCTTCTTTCTTCTTTCTTCTCCCTTCTTTC
The DNA here is from genome assembly GCF_036320965.1 of Panulirus ornatus. Taxonomy (NCBI): domain Eukaryota; kingdom Metazoa; phylum Arthropoda; class Malacostraca; order Decapoda; family Palinuridae; genus Panulirus; species Panulirus ornatus. Next base: position 693,489 of record NC_092276.1, read on the forward strand.
TTCTCTCTCTTTTTTCTTTTTTTATCTCTTCTCTCTTCTTTCTTATTTCTTCTTTCTTCTTCTGTATTCTCTGGTGTCCTTTTTTTTTTAATGTAAGCTGATACGGTACGGGCAACTGAGGCCCTAATTAAGGTCAACACATTAACGCCATATATGTGTGTGTGTGTCTGTGTGAGTGTGCCTGTGTCTGTGTGTCTGTGTGTGTCTGTGTGAGTATGCCTGTGTCTGAGTGTGTCTGTGTCTGAGTGTGTCTCTGTGTCTGTGTGTATGTATGTGTGTGTAATAACCCTTTGAACACGACCGTACGACCTTTGACCCCCGGGGGGGTTGGCAAGTGAATGACCTCGGACTCCACTGGCCTTGTCTACGACCTGAGCATTAAGTGTTGTTAGGGGAAACCTTTGGAGGGGTCTTCTTCGATGCCTTGCAGAACGGGTCCCCGGGGGTCTCTGAAACCTTTTCCGAAACTGTCGTCCTCCTTGAAGTCGCGAAACTACGTTTTCCTGGAGTATTTAGACACCCTCACGTGTCGTATCGGGTGTACAAGTATTCAAATCTCGTTCGTTGTGAGGACCGTATACACACACACCCTCGCCCCTCCTCCGCCAATCGTAAACTGGATATGTGTCCGTTGCTAAGTGAAGGCGAGCATTCCCGTGGACAGATGTATTCGAAATTCATGCCGGGAAAGTGGAATATTCCCATCGCTTTGCTTGAATATTCCTCTTCCAATACCGGCATGGTTCGTGCTGTTGTCTGCTTGGATATTCCCGTTGCTAGCTGCCTCTGTTGGGACTCTCTGTTGTCTGTTGTAACTACGAGTCTATCACACACGTGTAGACTGAATGAGGTATACTGTCTCCCGCATGAGTAAGGGACTTTTAGAGTATGTCAGATTTGTCTGTCTATCCCCCCCACACATGTCAGACCTATCTAGTTCTAATCCCAGTGGTGCTTCTGTCTGTCTATCCTCCACATACGTCAGACCTGTCCAGTCACCACTGTGGTGCGTCTGCCCGTCTATCCTCCACACACGTCAGACCTATCCAGTCACCACTGTGGTGCGTCTGCCCGTCTATCCTCCACACACGTCAGACCTATCCAGTCACCACTGTGGTGCGTCTGCCCGTCTATCCTCCACACACGTCAGACCTATCCAGTCCTAATCCCTGTGGTGCGTCTGTCTGTCTATCCTCCACATACGTCAGACCTGTCCAGTCACCACTGTGGTGCATCTGCCCGTCTATCCTCCACACACGTCAGACCTGTCCAGTCACCACTGTGGTGCGTCTGTCTATCCAGAGTTTATGCCCGTTCGTCCGCAAACAGCCGGCCATATATTCGTCCTATCATCATCCCCCCACCAACACACACACACACACACACCACACAGTGGGCCGGTCTTGGAGCCCAGAGCTCGTCCACTTCGTCTTCGACAGCTCAGCCCGAGGTTGAGAGAGAGAGAGAGAGAGAGAGAGAGAGAGAGAGAGAGAGAGAGAGAGAGAGAGAGAGAGACTCCTTATGGAACACAAAGGACACCGAACGCCACAACATTGCCTCCCAATGAGACGGGATCCAAGGTTGGAGATATTTGTGTCAGCCTCACTGGGATATTCTAGGGAGAGGAATCTAATGTTATCTTCAGTCGTGTGGGATTCATGGGCGCATTCAGGGACGGGACAATACGGGAGGGGAGAGGGAGAGAGGGAGACTGTACCGGTTCAGATAAGGGAGGGAAGGAGTCTATGTGGAGGGGGTTATCTGGGGGGAGGGATGTGGAAGGAGAAAGGGGCCATAGAGCGAAGGAGGGAAGCGTGAAGGGCCATAGAGAGAGAGAGAGAGAGAGAGAGAGAGAGAGAGAGAGAGAGAGAGAGAGGGGAGAGAGAGACATAGAGGGAGGGTGGGAAGATGGATGATTCATAGTTCAAAGGAGGAGGGAGCACAGATAGAGGGAGGACCGACCTTAGGCTTCTGTTTCTTAAGGTACCGAATAACGTGTTGCAGATCAACGTACATCCTCAGGTGTTTCTCTCTCTCTCTCTCTCTCTCTCTCTCTCTCTCTCTCTCTCTCTCTCTCTCTCTCTCTCTCTCTCTCTCTCTCTCTCTTTCTCTCTCTCTCTCTCTCTCTCTCTCTCTCTCTCTCTCTCTCTCTCTCTCTCTCTCTCTCTCTCTCTGACCCTGTGGACCACCTTCCACACCACCTTCACCTCTCTTTCTGCCCACAGCCCCAGACGGCTTCCGTGCCCTTGGGCCGAGTCTACGTCAAGGACCCGGACGACTGGGACGCCGCCTCCAAGATCTACTGCTGGAGGCACCATCACCCGAACTTCTCCCTCAACACCACCACGGGGGACCTGGCCATGTTACCTGGCACCAGGGACGGCAGGTAGGTCACCAGGGTTGGCAGGGAGGTTATGCCTGGTCACCAGGGTTGGTTGTGAGGTGTACCTGGTCACCAGGGATGGTTGTGAGGTGTGCCTGGTCACCAGGGATGGTTGTGAGGTGTACCTGGTCACCATGGATGGTTGTGAGGTGTACCTGGTCACCAGGGATGGTTGTGAGGTGTGCCTGGTCACCATGGATGGTTGTGAGGTGTACCTGGTCACCAGGGATGGTTGTGAGGTGTACCTGGTCACCAGGGATGGTTGTGAGGTGTACCTGGTCACCAGGGATGGTTGTGAGGTGTACCTGGTCACCTGGGATGGTTGTGAGGTGTACCTGGTCACCAGGGGTGGTTGTGAGGTGTACCTGGTCACCAGGGATGGTTGTGAGGCGTACCTGGTCACTAGGGGTGGCAGGTAAGTATTGCATAGTATCAGGTAAGTCTAAGGATGATCATGTAACTGGTAATATGATGTATTTTTACACGAAATTTTCAGACGAATTAGAATATGAAAAGAATATTTATATTTGACCGCTCCCAAACATGGGGGTTGTAGAGGATGTCCAACAAGCAAAAATGAGAATATTGAAAGATTGAGAAGGAGAGATAACCAAGATCAAGAACAAGGAGAACATATAAGTTCTAGGGGAGATATGAGATGCAGGGGTGAACATAGTCTTGAACACAGATGGAGACTACATTACCAAAATATGGTTAATGAAAACGGCATGTCAACATGGTACAGAAAATGTGAAATTTAGGGATAACACCTACAAATACTGAGAAGAGCTCTTTGAGAATGTGGACCTCAGTAGACGTCGACCAAGATGATATAAGGAACAGAACCATCACTGGCTAACATCAGGACACAGATAGGAAAGCACAGGACCAAGAAAAGTCCTTCCCTTCTTCAAGACAGAACCACATCAGGATAGACCCAGCAGGCATGAGGACAGAAGAACTGAGAAAACAAAGTAATTGAGACACTTGAAGACATCTTTGACACCTGGAACTACTTCCATGTGAGAAACTAAGGCAAAATGAACCCGTGAAGATACAGGAACTGAAAACCAACAGAGGATAAATCCAGATAGAGTAAAGGCTTGCAAGATCATACATAGATTTAGTCTACTGACTGCGAACTCTAGATTCAAAGTCAATTACTTTGATGAAAACACTTTGAAGTAATAACATGATCCATGTGAACATGAAGAGTGCCTTGGCTCAGTCAGTGAGTGAGAGAGCATCATGAAACTCGAAAGATAAGATATGAATTTAAATGGAGTGTTGTAGCGATATATGTTCATACGAGAGCTGGAAGCAGAGGAGATGATATAGGTAAATCACTGTGAATATGAGTTGGCTGTAGTGAGAAACCCAAGTCATTTGCCTAGTAAACTTGGTGTGTCATACAGAACACAAACATTGAGAAGCTATACGACTGTAAGAAATTAAAAGCGAGAGTGGTCGAAGTGGTTAAGGAAATAGAGAAACCTGAATGGATATTCATAGAACCAAGTTACCTTAACATCCATTGTACTGAGTGATGAAAGAGAAGAGAAATGCAAGGCTGCAGATACATATGCAAATAATGATCGACTTACTGGGTAAAGCAATAAGGCTCAATTGTTCCTTGTGAGCCATTGAACAGACGCAAGGAAGTAACATTGTAAACCTGGTATGTATACAAAGACATGGCATTATTGGCGGACACAGGATCGAACGATGTTACAAGCGTATCAGATCACATGTTCTTCTAGAAACGATGTTACAAGCGTATCAGGTCACATGTTCTTCTAGAAACGATGTTACAATCGTATCAGATCACATGTTCTTCTAGAAACGATGTTACAAGCGTATCAGATCACATGTTCTTCTAGAAACGATGTTACAAGCGTATCAGGTCACATGTTCTTCTAGAAACGATGTTACAATCGTATCAGATCACATGTTCTTTTAGAAACAGCATACAGTGAGAGGGGGAGAGTAAGTGAGTGTGTGGTATACTGCATGAACTGAATTTTATGCTGGCTGTGGGACCCCACGGGAAATGGACCGTCATGATCAAGGCCATCATCCTCCCATTACCTTTCTCTCTCTCTCTCTCTCTCTCTCTCTCTCTCTCTATCTATCTATCTCTATCTCTATCTATCTATCTATCTATCTCTATCTATCCATCCATCTATCCATCTATCTGTCCATCTATCTATCTATCTATCTATCTGTCCATCCATCCATCTATCTCTCACCTTCCACACATCAGCTATGCATTAGTTTTGCACCCCCTCTTCTTCTAACCCCACTCCATCTCCCTCGGGGCATGCCAGCCTGGGGCCATGTGTTAAAAAGGCAATAATCGGCTCTTCTTCCCAGACGGGATGATGGGCACCTGAAAGGAGGTCGTTGTCGGAATGTCGCAGGCAGTATTCTAATATATATCACTCATTGGCATTGGGTGTCTGTGTGAGATTGTATCAGCGGACACAAGAGGGACTCTTAGCTGGACCAGGAGTTTATATATGTATCAGTTACTCATATATATATATATATATATATATATATATATATATATATATATATATTTATATAATGTGATATCTTTAATTCATTCACGTGACCTGCCCTAACCCCCCTCTAAGGTACGACCTGGGCTTCACCGTGAGCGACGCGAGCCAGGGTCAGTCAGGGGTCACGGCCAACGTGACGGTCGAGGTCAAGTCTTTAAGCCAGCGTGACGTCATGGACGCCACACCCCTCACCCTGGCGGCCGACCCTTACGACGTGGTCAAGGAGGACGAGGAGGTGAGGCGGAGGGAGAGGGAGGGAAAGAGATGACGAGGAGTAAACAGATGTGACACATGTATGTCTTATCCTCCCACATGCCTCAGAATCGATGCCCTCAGGTGATGCCTCTCCTGTCGCAGGCGGGGACGTCCATCCTACAACAGCTGGTGGTCGCAGGCGCGGGCGTGGGTCAAGGGCAGTGACGTGGGCGTGAAGGCCGTCTCGGTGCAGCCCTTGGAGACCCACCGCACGCCCTCAACTCGAGTCTGGCTCTCGTCCCCCGGCGTCTCCAACCTACACCACATCCTTCTACACCGGAAGGATGAGGTAAGTTGACGCCCAGGGACCCATGTGGTCCTCCAAGACGTGTGTGAAGGATTCAAGGATTTGCTCAGAGCGAGAAGGATGTTGGGCACTCATGGGTCCCTCACCTCTTCAACGTTATCCACTATCATGCCACTTTTTATCTGTGCGCTACCCACGTTCATTAGTTCGTAGCTCAGTTTACGCCATTCACCCACAACTCCTTCACTGTCAAAGTACTCTCTTTTTAATCCTATGCAACAAGTCTCTTGCTTAATTTCATGCTATGTCCTCTGGTTCTTCTGTCCCTTCATCTTTCGAAGACCTGTTCGCTGTGTGGGTCATCGACCTGGCTTAAGAACTAAAAGTCTGTGTGATCAGATCACCTCATTCTTCTTTCCTCCATGGCGGTCAGATTTAAGGTCTTTCCATCTGAATCACCTCTCTTTAATCACGATATCATCTTTGCTGCCCTCCTGTGGACCTTCTCGATTACCCCTTTGTGTTATTTAGGTGCGGTGACCAAACTTGAGAAGGATTTTCTGCTTTTGAGCCAAACGTACCATAGGGTGTGGGCAGCTTGCTGACTGCCTTTCCATATTCATGTACTTGAACGCTGCTCTAGTGTTCGCCAGCAGATTGTTCGTCTTCTGTAATATTCTCCCAAGATGGGTAACTCTGACGACAGGTCACAGACCATGTTGAATCGCACGTCTCTCTCCCAACCAGATTCCCGCAGCTTATTTCCTGCTCGCTAGCGTGCGTATTGTTCCTGTGTCTCCTCCGTGTGTGTGCGTTAGGAAACTGATTTCAGAGTGAATATATGCGTACATTTAACTTGTTATCTTGGTGTTATATTATGGATTTTAAGGCAAGGATACGTTGTTGATGACGTAGAAGACGTAAATGTTTTCCGTTGCAGTACCGAATTCGAGGCGTCGTTTGAAGTGTCGCATGTGTCATGTCTCTCTCTCTCGTCTCCAGTGTTGGTCATGTCATTCATACCACTATTCATTTTCTTCATGTCTCTCCTTATTATTGTCTTTCGTATGGTATTTTCTTCTCGTTCCGATGCTCCTCTTCTGTACCACGATCCCTAGTGTGTGATATATCTCCCCTGTGGGTCCTGCGTGACCCCTGCAGCTGGGCCATGCCGTGGGCGTGAGCATAACGGAGGTGGGTGTGGGCGCCTGCACGGAGGAGGTCCACCACGAAGTCGCGGCCCACGACATGCCATCGTGCGCGGGCGGGTGCTCGCCCTTGGCCTCGCTGAGCGGCGGCTACACCGTCGTCGACGCCAACACCTCGGCAGTGGTCGGGCCTTGGGTGGGCGTCCACAGCGGCTGCGGCTGCGGCACGAGAACGCCTGCGGACCTGACCACCACCTGCTCCCCGGAGACGTGTCTCAACGGCGGCCGCTGTGTCCCCACGTCCACCGGAACCAGGTGAGGCTGGGTTGGATGCTTGCCCGTGGCAGACCAGTCGAATGCGAGGTGGTAAATCGGTGCGTACCGTCGCATTCTGCCACACAGTGGGAGAGTTATAAGGTGGTTTACCTATGTAGAACTAGAGTGTTATACAGTGGGTTTACCCTTAGTGGGAGAGTCTGTTATGTGGTGGTTTACCATTGTAGAATGGGTGTGTAATACGGTGGGTTTACCCTCAGTGGGGGAGAATCTGTTATGGTTTACCTATGTAGAACGAGTGTGTTATACAGTGGGTTTAATCTTAGAGGGGAGAGTCTATCACATGATGGTTTACCATCTTACTAAACCCCTTGTAATGACATCATCACCACCTCTCTAAACCCCCCAGCCCTTAGAGCTCCACCGCCTTAGCCCTTAGGGCTCCACACCTGAGGGCTCTACCAACCCTTAACCTCCCACAGGTGTATCTGCCCCCACGGTACTCAGGGCTCCCGGTGTAAGGTCCTCACGAGACACTTCGAGGGTGGAGGTGGAGGCGGAGGGGAACACGGAGGGACGGAGAGAGGCGGTGTGGAGGAGGACCCTGTGGGTGGATGGGCTTGGGTCTCCTCCATCCCACCGTGCACCGAGGTCCACCTCAGCCTGGAGCTCCTCACCACGTCCAGGGACGCCCTCCTGCTCTACTCCGGCCCTGACCACCTGACCCCAGCCCCGGGAGCCCTTGGGGACGTCATGGCCCTCGAGCTGAGAGGGGGACGTCCCTCTCTCCTGCTGGACCTCGGGGCTGGCCCTGTCACACTCGTGCTCAATGCCTCCTACTCCCTGGCTGACAACACATGGCATCGACTGGACCTTATCTGGAGGGACGAGGTGAGTGGATCTCTCTCTCTCTCTCTCTCTCTCTCTCTCTCTCTCTCTCTCTCTCTCTCTCTCTCTCTCTCTCTCTCTCTGTCTATCCTCAGATAGACTTGTGACATTGAGTGCAATTTGGATGTTATGAATAACCCTCTATAACCTTGGAGAATGTGTCACTTCATCCTTTTAACCATTTTTTGTCTCTCTCTCTCTCTCCCTTGTGTGTGTGTGAGAGAGAGAGAGAGAGAGAGAGAGAGAGAGAGAGAGAGAGAGAGAGATTCCATATATCTTTCGTGTCAGGGTGTATCAGAGGACAGCGTCAATTGCTTTACTGTCATATAACTCGCGCTGTGGGGCACGGGAGGGGAGAGGAGCGTGGTTGATTGAAGCCCTACGGAAAGTTTTCCTCTGCGGTGCTACAGCAGTTGGGTTCTGAGGCCGAGTTGTGTGGGTGAGGGAGGGAGAGGATGTTTCGCTCGACTGCTGTGCATCATCAGTTTTGAGAAGTTTTACATACTGATGACTTCTGTGATACAGGGCGGTAAGAGAGGAGGGAGGGTCAGGTCAGATGGGTGGTTTGGTAGTCTTATCATGGTGGGTACTATGCTGGCAAGTTTGTAGAGGTGGAGGTTTTTGTTGTAATAGCCAGGATTTTGGAAGAGGGATGTTGGTTGACGTGGAGTGGTTCTCCTCCAGGGGGGTTTGTGGTCGTCAGGGACGAACCCAACTGGGATGAATGGGGGATGATATCTCCCCAGGGTTAGGTGATTACCTGGTCAGGTTCTAAGGCAGTGCACTTGGGTAGGTACCTGGTCAGGTTCTAAGGCAGTGCACCTGGGTAGGTAGGTGGAGCGAGAGAGAGGGACACAAGTGTTGGTTGATTACGTTGCAGTAAGTGATGTGCACTCGTGTTTTTGTGTGTGTGTGTGGACGGTGTTGTGAGTTGTCATTGTTTGTGAATCTATTCCGTGCCTTGACTGATGTCGGCAAAAGGGGGACTCTCTTGCGGTGTATGCTATTCGATCTCCTTTTTTGTTCTCTTGTCTCTCTGGTCTCAGGTGTGCGTATAGATGGAAGGAGGGAAGATATGGGTATAATTCTGGTTTCTTGGATGAGGGTCTTACATCCACGTTGTGTTCATAGGTCAGAGAGGGAACTCCCGTGTTTATGGTTTTGATGCCAGTGGTGTTATGCTGTCGTAAGGTGTTTAGTAGGTGTGTGTGTGTGTGTGTGTGTGTGTGTGTGTGTGTGTGTGTGTGTGTGTGTGTGTGCTGGGCTATGTGGGATCGTGGAGTTTGTCTCCTCAGGGTAGGATTACGTGTCTAATGCTGTTGCATGCCGGACGTTTGTGCTTGGAGAGTGAAGGGGGGTTGGGGTTTGGAAGGCCCTTTGTGTCTGAGTGCTTCCTCTATGTTCATATCCCTGAGCCGTCCTTCATAAAGGGGAAATGACGTGCAGTGGGTTGGATTGACATGCAGTGGGTTGGATGGTATTGAGCGCAGCTGATGCATCTGTAGTGGTCTCCGATGTGGTTTATATCACCAGTTTAATGTCTTGGGAGGAGATGAATATGACTGGGATGACATCCCCTAGAGAGGAAGAAGAGGGTTCCTTTTTGGGGATGGATGTCGGCTCTTTAGAAAGGTCGTTCGAGCAGACACACGTTATCCAATCGAGCAAACATGAGGCGGTAGTTAAAGGGTCGTAGAGTATCGTACGGTAAGGCTCAAGTGACGATACTCAGGCAAGCAAGGCACGATTGGTCAAAGGGGGGGTCACAGTTATCGTACATCAATGCTGAAGTATTAGGTACGATAGTCAGGGTGGGGGTTACAGTTATCGTACATCAACGCTGTAGTATAGGTACGATAGTCAGGGTTGGGGTCACAAAAAGTCATCGTACACCAAGTCTGAAGTAATGTACCGGTGTCCCCCTCATACCGTGGCGTCCTATACTACCCAGGTGGTGGAGCTCATCGTGGACTTGTGTGCGGGAGGCCCTTTGGACGTCACGCCCATCCCCATCACCAGAACCTCCCACAACCAGTCGGACACGCCCACACCACCGTCCCTCCACGACCCCCAGAAGTGCAGGGGCGCTGCCCGGCTCCCCCAGGGAGCGCATCTGTTCAACACGCCACATCCCCTTCAGGTAGGGGGTCTGGCTCATCCCCCTCCATCACACATGCTGTACGGTTGGCCAGGACCTCTCTTGGCCAAGCCTCTTCACGGCTGCCTGAAGAACCTGAGAGTCAATGGCGAGGTGAGTCCTTCGAGGAACTCTCGTGTCCTTGAGCATAAAAATTAGCTCTACATGAATGTAATGTGAATCAGAATCAATGGGGAAAAAGAATATATATGTATATTCCTATGAGTCCACGGGGAAAATGAAACACAAAAAGTTCCCAAGTGCACTTTCGTGTAATAATCACATCATCAGGGGAGACACAAGAGAGAAATAAAACAGTCTGTTGATATACATCGAAGAGACGAAGCTAGGACGCCATGTTTACCAAATGGCGTCCTAGCTTCGTCTCTTCGATGTATATCAACTGACTTTTATATTTCTCACTTGTGGCTCCCCTGATGATGTGATTATTACACGAAAGTGCACTTAGGAACTTTTCGTATTTCATTTTCCCCGTGGACTCATAGGAATATCTTGATCACGCGCAAAATTGTGATCCTTTCCAATATATATATATATATATATATATATATATATATATATATATATATATATATATATATATATACATGATTTTCAAGATAACCATGAATGATCCATGTACATTATAACCTTAAATGATCAGTGTACATAAGTCGACTGAGGAGAACTTTTGCCTTATATGCCCAATTATACAACAGTCATACAAGTATATGCATTCTCAATTTATATATCTGATGTGTATGGTACGAGTTCTGGCTTAATGAGCATTCAACGAATGTTAGACAGCTAATGCCTCTACACACATTGTGGCTTCTAAATCAAAATATGATTTATATATATATATATATATATATATATATATATATATATATATATATATATATATATATATATATATATATATATATTTATATATATATATATATATATATATATATATATATATATATATATATATATATAAAGCATGGGAAACGAACGTCTGTGGTGGCAAAACCGTTTCTTACCTGACAACAATTAATACAGCAACCTCTCTTCGTTTGTTCTTCTTAATGGGAAAACTTAAACCTTTAATCACAACGCAGACTAAACAAAACATCTTTCGAGGCAGTGCGGAGGTAAACAAGCAAGTATAAACACCCAGACGTTTACAAACATTGGTGGGTGCACCAAGAAGCCAATCTCGTATTTACACATTTTACACACATATTTACACACACGTATATATATACGACCACTTGGCTGAAATGAATGTTTTTCTGATGCCACTTGACTGAAATGACAGTTCTGTACGACTCCTTGACTGAAATGACTGGTCTGTACGACTCCTTGACTGAACTGACTGGTCTGTACGACTCCTTGACTGAAATGACTGGTCTGTACGACTCCTTGACTGAACTGACTGGTCTGTACGACTCCTTGACTGAACTGACTGGTCTGTACGACTCCTTGACTGAACCGACTGGTCTGTACGACTCCTTGACTGAAATGACTGGTCTGTACGACTCCTTGACTGAACTGACTTTTCTGCACAGTCTCTCGACTGAAGTGACTGTCTTGCACGACCTCTTGACTGAACTGACTCATCAT
>NC_092276.1:710000-722500 GCF_036320965.1 Panulirus ornatus
GCAACACATAATCCGGTAATCCGGCAATACGGGACTCGCTTTAGCTACCGGATTAGGAGCGGATTTGCGTTGCTTTAGCGGGTTTCTAACCCACTGCACACAGAACTGGCACGAACCACCCCCCCTTTTTACCGCCTCTCTCTCTCTCTCTCTCTCTCTCTCTCTCTCTCTCTCTCTCTCTCTCTCTCTCTCTCTCTCTGAAAAGTAGAAGACAACCTGATCCATTAAAAAGAAAATAAATCAATGGAACAGTAGACAATACAGTGGCTTCTTCCTTACAGTGAGAGAGAGAGAGAGAGAGAGAGAGAGAGAGAGAGAGAGAGAGAGAGAGAGAGAGTGAGAGAGAGAGAGAGGAAATGTTCAAGAGACACACTCGAAGCTGAGGATTCGAAGCCGAGTCCAGTACTCGGCACTCTAGGTGGAGTGAAACCCACACGGCCATGAAGTTACAGAAGTCTCCCATTACAAACTGTAACTTACTGTATTCTGTAATGACGCCAAGTCCCTTACTGTATTCTGTAATAACGCTAAGACTCTTACTGTATTCTGTGAAGACGCCAAGACCCTAACTGTATTGTGCGGCTCAGGATTCGAACTCGGTTCGAACACTCGAAGCGAGGCGCTTACAACCACTCAGCTATGACGGCACAGAGACCAGCCACCTCAGACCATGGTCTGTGGTCTGTTAGATTTAGGAAGACCCATCTCCCGCCGCCACCTCCTTCCAATCTCCTGGCTTCCCTTCTACCCCATACCTCCTCCAATCCCCTTCCCTTCCCTCCTATCCCCTTTCCACACTCCTGTCTACCATTCCCTCCTATCCCCTTTCAACACTCCTGTCTACCCTTCCCTCCTATCCCCTTTCCACTCTCCTGTCTACCCTTCCCTCCTATCCCCTTTCCACTCTCCTGTCTACCCTTCCCTCTTGTCTCCTTTCCACTCTCCTGTCTACCCTCCATTCCCCTCTCTGCTCCTTCAGTCACATGTCATGAATTTATATTTATCTCTGACCATGAATTTATCATTATTGGCTCCGTATCACTAGCAGATATTAACCCTCTCCCCCCCAGTGTTGTAATGTCCTCCCGACATCATTTCCTCTCTTCCTTCTTGGACCAACAGTCCTGAAGTTTATAGCATTTAATACCGATTTATCTAATTCCTCATCTCGTTTATCAGAGATTTTAAGCTTTTCTCGATCCTCAGTTTACCTGCGGAATTCCTTTTGCCCCAATTCACTCTCGGATAGAGTAGGTTTCGGTGTGGTAGTGCAAGTTTTCTTGATCCTATGTTCACCCTACGAAAAATTCCCTCCATGAAGATTCAATTCTCTTTAGACAGATTGAGCGTGTTTACGAGAAGAGAAGGAATTATGAGCCGCGATTTGTTTTAATCTTTTCTGAATGAGGGAAAATTATTTTTGCATGAATCAAACGATAAATCTCGCTGAGATATATTTTTCCCCTGATCCTAAATATATTTCCAAGGATAGTTTCACTTCGGGTGCGTTAGTTCTGATGTCGTTCAAACGTCGGATGTTTTTGCTGGTTTTTTGCAAGGAAATCACTGACAGACTCTAAACGAAAAGTATTTATGATGATTCGGGTATGCGAATACCATGCGTCCTTCACCCCCGCTCATGATATGGTGATACAACGCAACTAGGAAAAAAAACAACACAGATAGGAGTAGTTCGTAATGTTATAGCGTTGAAGTTGACGCCCGGGAACAGAGGTCCTATATAGGCTTAGAATCCACGTTCCATCGGAGACGATTGCGTTCCTGGAGTGTGGGCGGTGTAGGCAAAGCTCATTGCTCCGACTGGTGGCTTGGGGGAGGGTAGGTTCCACTGGCGTCTCAACACTTAGGAGAATCGCATGAAGGTCGGAAGTGAGCGATCGGGGGGTTCTATATCTATGTGCCGTACTCGTGAATAGTGTTAAGAGAGTTTATAGCCTTGGGTCATAGCACCGTCATAAACCACCATTTTCAAGGATAAGCTGGACACTAGAACTCGTCTCAGATGTAATCCAGAGTGAACTTCGGTTTCCTCTCTCCTCCTTCCTCCCCCGCCACCTTCTTGTGATCCCATTATTCCCCCCTAGCGAGAGAGAGAGAGAGAGAGAGAGAGAGAGAGAGAGAGAGAGATAGAGAGAAAGGGGGAGGGGCAGAGACTTTTGCCTCTCGGCACCGGGTGGAAATAAGCCAAGAGCCACCAGTTCTCCAACGATCAAAGATAACGAGAGGACATTAAAACAAGCCGTTTCCAAAAAACTTCCGCCAAGGGGGTGTGTGTGGAGGAGGAGGAGGAGGAGAGGGCGGGGTGGTAAACTACGTTATAAGGACAACAGCCCCGTAAACCGTTCCCCTCATAACAGTTCCTATGATTTTCAGACAATAGATGACAAGATTGTGTGTGGTGGTGGGAGGAGGGAGGGAGGAGGGAGGTGGGTGGAGGAGAGCTTGAAGTAGAAAAGGGGTTTGTTGTGGGTCTGTTCTCATATCGAGAACTGACACCAGGGGACTAAAAAAAAAGAAAAAAGAAAAAAAAATCTCTCCCATCGAAGCCAAAAATTAAAAGAAAACATTTTGGAAGGCATGGAAAACAAACAGACCTGTCTTTTTTTTTTTTCTTTTAGGAAAAAAAAAGGGGAAGGGATTATAGCTCTTTGGGAGAACACATAGGAAAGGAAAGAGTTTTCCAAAGTTAAAGCGGTGAAAGGAAGGAAACAATCACCACAGCCCATTCTTGCGTGGATGATGTGTGGAAAACTGAGAATACCTATTCTTCAGTATTTCATGTAGTGATATGACCCAAGTTTATGCAAGGATACCCTTATTATTAATGAAGACATGTGTATAAAGATTAGTATCTTAAATGGATGTATTTTTACGAATCCATGTCCGGTCGCATTTACAATGTGAGACTAAAGATGATTGAATAATCAATTGTTTTTTGATATTAGTAGAAACTGCACCGGCAGCTGAGGCCCTATATATATATATATATATATATATATATATATATATATATATATATATATATATATATCCCCTAGCCTGAGCCAAGTACCCATTTTATCCACCAAACCCCCCTTAGGGGCGGATGAACAGCTGGGTTGACTGTGGACCCGACTGTCGTCCCCAGGATTCGAACCTATGCTTGGGCCCGACCCCGGGCGGGCCCGAGAATGCGTCACGGTCAGGAACGCTAACCCGTTACATGAATGACGTATTATTTACATACTAAGGTCATACAGTCATGGAGAGCATTGCAGGATGGTAGAGACATAGGATCGGTGAGAAATTATATTCATGTTTCTCTGGTTGCATCCTGGAAACTGATCAAAGGGTTGTTGTTATTTTTGTTTTTGTGTTTTTTTTTTCTATCTTTCGTGTCTCGATTAATGCAACCAGTGGTGCCATTGATCATACCAGTGGGTCGAGCGTTCCACGTCTGTAGTTATAGTTGTAGTTATAACAAGGCTGCTAGGATCTTCAGACGTTATAGTTATAGTTATAACAAGACTGTTAGGGTCTTCAAATGTCTCTAGTTATAGTTGTAGTTATAACAAGGCTGCTAGGATCTTCTAATGTCTCTAGTTATAGTTATAGTTATAAAAAGGTTGCTAAGATCTTCAGACGTTATATTTAAAGACATAACAAGGCTGCTAGGATCTTCTAATGTCTCTAGTTATAGTTGTATTTATAACACGGCTGCTAGGATCCTCAGACGTCTCTAGTTATAGTTATAGTTATAACAAGGTTGCTAAGATCTTCAGACGTTATATTTAAAGACATAACAAGGCTGCTAGGATCTTCTAATGTCTCTAGTTATAGTTATAGTTATAACAAGGCTGCTAGGATCTTCAGACGTCTCTAGTTATAGTTGTAACAAGGCTACTAGGATCTTCTAATATCTCTAGTTATAGTTGTAGTTGTAACAAGGCTGATAGGATCTTCTAATGTCTCTAGTTATAGTTACATTTATAACAAGGCCGTTATGATCTTCAGACGTCCGTAGTTATAGTTGTAGTTATAATTCCCACCTCTGTAAATCCTGGTCACACAACTCTGTCGTTCAAGAGAGTGAACGGAAATTATTCTTGTTTTTTGGTTCGTTAGGAAGAGAGACGCGTCTGGAGGTGCTCGATCCACATGTACAACTTGGCTGTTGTTGTTTGTTGTTGTTGTTGTTGTTGTTGTTGTTGTTTTAAACGTTTGTCGACAAATCTCGTAAAACCTTTTTTTTAAACGTTCGTCGACAAATCTCTTAAAACCTTTTTTTTTTAACGTTCGTCGACAAATCTCGTAAAACCTTTTTTTTAAACGTTCGTCGACAAATCTCTTAAAACTCTTTTTTTTTAAACGTTTGTCGACAAATCGCGTAAAAACTTTTTTTCTAAAACGTTCATCAACAAATCTCGTAAAGACTGTTTTTAAAAAACGTTTGTCAACAAATCTGGTTAACCATTTTTTTAAACGTTCGACGACAAATCTCGTAAAACCTTTTATTTTTTCTCTCTCATTCGACATGTAGGTTCGTCTCTTGACTCGTATTTAAATCCGACCTTTTAAAATGAAAAAGCATTCACCAAAGATTAATGCTACAAAGGGGGGCCTTGTTCAAGCTAGCTTAAAAAGATAAAGAAAAATGCCTCTTTATTCATAACAAAGGCTAATTATTTTGCTTTTTTTCTGAAGGTATTTTGCCTTTTATGAAGGTATTTTGCCTTTTCTGAAGGTATTTTGCCTTTTATGAAGGTATTTTCCCTTTTATGAAGGTATTTTGCCTTTTCTGAAGTGACTTTGTGTGATTTTTGGACCATCATCTTCCCCCCCCTCTCTCTCTATATATATATATACATACCTTCTCCTTTAAACGGGGCATCCCTTGGTGACCTTTGACATGGCGTGAAGGTCAGCAGGCGCGTGACGAAACGATCTTGCACAACACTCCTGCAGAAACGTGTCTTACAATTGAGTGAGATTGGATGAGTTTACCCTGCTGCTCTCTCTCTCTCTCTCTCTCTCTCTCTCTCTCTCTCTCTCTCTCTCTCTCTCTCTCTCTCTCTCTCTCTCTCTCTCTCTCTCTCTCTCGTTTGTCTATCCATCTATCTGTCTATTTATCTATTTCTTTATCCCTCCATCCGTCTATCTATCTATCTATCTATGTGTCTATTTAACTATTTCTTTATCCCTCCATCCGTCTATCTATCTATCTGTCTATCTGTCTATTAATCTATCTACCTCTCTGTCTAACTGTATCTATCTATCTATCTGTCTATCTATCTGTCTGTCTATCTATCTGTCTATCTATCCATCTGTCTATCTGTATCTATCTATCTATCTATCTATCCATCTACCTATCTACATCTAAGTGAGATCGCGTTGGTAGAATTCCATTCTCTGTGCCTCTGGCATTACAGAGTCACTGATTCTGAAAGGGTGAGGTAGATTTTTGTGATCTTCTACGTCAACCCAAGAGTATCCAGCAGTATTTCTGATGAGGTAAATATAAACTGTAGTTTCTGTAAGGTGTTTCCTGATGAATTACGTCCAGGCGAATGACTAATTTACTCCATATTGATGAATATGATCAGTGAATGGGATTAATTTAGGTTTAGGATGTTTGAACCCACTGTGGGTTGATAGTTTTGATGCTCATTTGGGTTTTGTTGTTTTTTTTTTTTACAGTGATTGTGGGTTTTATGGTGTATTCCAGTCATTATGGATATTTGGTTTTGACATTCGTGTGTGTGTGTGTGTGTGTGTGTGTGTCATCATGACCTTGGATGACCTGTAATCACCTTATATATGTGTGTGTGTGTGTGTGTGTGTGTGTGTGTGTGTGTGTGTGTGTGTGTGTCATCATGACCTTGGATGAGCTGCAGTCACCTTAGTGTGTGTGTGTGTGTGTGTGTGTGTGTGTGTGTGTGTGTGTGACCCCTGCATGACCAGTCATGACTTAGGGATCCTTGGTGTGTACCTTCCAGACACGGCTCAGCCACCTTCCTGCTGGCTGACGACGGCGAGGGAGATCTCTACAACGCCTCGCTGGTCCTCGAGGGGCGCCAGTTGCTGGAGGTGGACAAGCAGGAGGGGGTGCACGTCGGCGGATCCCCTGAGTATGTGGGGATCAGTGTCTTCAAGATCCACGGCGATTACCACGATGGTACGTGTGCCATGATTGACCCACAGTTCTTATCCACCACACACGTCTGTGGGCCATAATTGACCCACAGATTTTATGTGTCACACACGTCTGTGTATCGTAACTGACACACAGTTCTTATCCACCACACACGTCTGTGTATCATAACTGACCCACAGTTCTTATCCACCACACACGTCTGTGGGCCATAATTGACCCACAGTTCTTATCCACCACACACGTCTGTGGGCCATAATTGACCCACGGCTCTTAACCACCACACACGTCTGTGTGCCATAATTGAGGCTTATCTACCACACATGTAGCATTTCTATACCATGATGGTATGTGCCATGATTGACCCCCCAACTCTTACCTACCCCATATGTAGCTTTACCTCGCTTGTAACATGTCTGTTTCTGACGTAGATCAATACAGTATCACTTTACAGGTCCCAGACCTACAGTCTGTATTCTCGCGTGTATCTTCCTCAACGGACATGTTCCCATAGGCTGTATTCCCTGTATTCATAAAGACATAAAGACTACAGTATGTTCGTGTGGGAGACATTTCCATCAGGTGTACAGGACTGAGGCCCTCACGAATATTGTGTATCTGTTCACGAACGCAGTGTAGAGGGAATTATATATATATATTGAGCCTTCTTTGCGTCTAGAAGGGTCAAGATGAAGGTAGATTTTAACCTCTTGTCCAAATATTTTCTTAATATATTAGAGTTAAGGCCAAACATAATTGTGTAGCATCGCTCAACTTAAGCAGACCACACACTGACGGTAGCTACTTCCTCTGAGGCCCTTTAGATGTAGTCTTAGTACGTAAACTCACCACTTGATGACAGCACCTCTACCCCAGGTCATCCTCCTGCCTACCAGGAGTCACAGAGATGACTTATAGTTGACGAGATATTAAGTACGCAGGACATTAAGTATCCACAACTTACATAAGTACATGGTGCTCAGAAAATGGGGCGACAAGGCCTGGCTTGTTTTCCCTACGAGCCTAATACAGTCGATCTCGATGGTCCTAGGACCCAAAACTGAGTGACAGAATCCGGTCAATATAACGGGTTTAGGGAAGGGATCATTCGCTCTTCTTTAGGCTTGACGCAGGGGGGGGGGGCTCTATATTTCATTGAGATAGCCAAAGGAGAGAAGGTATCTCTCGCGCGCCCGCGACTTCCCAAAAGTGAAGTAAGGGCACGGACGAAATTCAGATGTCCCTCGCAGGGGGTTTCCCTCGCCTCGTTAAAGGATTTCTATGGATAGAAATCTCTTGACGTAGCTCCTTCACTCTCCGCTGATTGGCCCAGTCGGGAAGGGGTAAACACCCCCAGACACAAGAAACTAATGCCTCGTCTACGGTGTCGAGATTTGATGAGAGGCGAAAGGGGTTGTTTTCTTGAAGGAGTGAGCTCTCGTCATCATCTCCGACGGGAAGAGAATTTGGTGTAGGACAAGGCTGCTCTATACTTCAGGGTTGAAATGACGAATAGAAGATGACAAACACCTTGTGACAGGACGACTCGATTGGACCTATGACCCTGGGGAGTGTTTCCACAGAGCAAGAGATAAGGTGGTGAATTTCACCTTCGAATAAGGAGGGAGAGAGAAAAAAAAAAGAGGTTGCCATCCACCTCTAGTTAGTGGGGACGTGAGCCACATAGACGAAGCAGGTAAGGGCAGACCTCTTGTTCCCTCGAGCGAGGCCTACATAATGAACAGAGGCGTCTCTGGCGTGGCCGACAGACACAAAGGGCGACCACGACAGACCTCAGCAGGAGGCGGGCGCTCCCGCCAGCGGCGTGACAGGTCATAAGTCATGGTGGGGAGGGAGAGGCGTCGCCCCACCACTTGTTATACAGTCAACTTGACCCCAAGTGGTGTCTCTCAGGGTTGTTGTTGTTGTTGTTATTCTTGCTGTTGTTAGGCCTCGCCAGACTCGGCTCCGTGTCTGAAGATGATGGACCGTCTTCAGTGACTCCTTGAGTCTTTGGATTGTTACTGAACATCATCTTTTCTTTTAAGGGATTAGCGGATTAGTATTGAGTCCCAACCTGCTTTCCCCGGTGCGACAGACTCTCCCACCGAATCACCAGCCCAGTCTCCTCTCACGTCACCATAAATAGTCTTGGGCTGTAGAGGCAAAAATGCCCCCATTACTGTCGGCCAACTCGACCCTGGGATGATGAAGAGGGGTGTCTTACGAACAAAGAACTGGGGGAAAAAAAGAGATATACTTAATTCCAACTTTAAGCTTAATCACATATTCTTTAGGGGAGATTTTCAACCTCATGACTCTACTACTGTCGGGAACTTTATAGTCCATTATAGTGTAAGAACAAAAAAAGGACTCGATCCTCTGTTTGCTTGTTTTTTAAGAGGCTTTTATACTTTTGTAGGAATTAGAAGCCTTTGTGGGGCATTAAACACCGCCATTACGCCCATCACCTCCAAATCTTGGGACCAGGCGCTTCCGGAGCAACGCTTCCTCTCGCTAAGTCCCCCCTATAAAAAGAAGAAGAAATTAGCATTTCTCTTAGAGGCACAAATAAAGGAAAGAAAACGGAAGGAGGCAGGTTTGGTGGGGTTACTCATTACGGGGTAACTAAAGACAAGAGGTTCGTGCCAAGCTTAAACCTGACGACGCTCCAAGCAACGAAAGATATCGAAAGGAAATTAATGGAAGGAATCTGTTCGTTATAAGGAGAAGGTCTCTGTGATCCACCCCAGTCACCCCGCTCGTTAAAAAGCTACGACGTTCTTTAATTTTTTTGTTCCCATCTTGTGACAGACGGACGAAAAAGGAACCGCCATACTTACCTCGGTCTTGACCAGGGCAACCGAGCGCCCGCTTCGACGCGGCGTTCATTATCGTCCCAGACACTTTGAGACATGACGGACGATGGTTTATTTGGGGTGGGGAGTGGGTGACCTAAAGAGACGGTGCGTTCTCGCCGTGCGCTGAGGGCAGGAGGAGATGTCGAGGTGGCGAATTACAGACGGTCAGCACACCGGCAGGAGACCTTATCTCAGCCACTGAGGATCAAGGGGCTTCGTTTACACCACCTGGGAAGTCTTGGCCATCTTGGCCACGACGGTACTATCCCCCTTTCAGAAGAACGGTACGATGCCTCAGAATGACGGTGCGATGCCTCAGAACGACGGTGCGATGCCTCAGAACGACGGTACGGTCTCAGAACGACGGTACGATGCCTCAGAATGACGATGCGATGCCTCAGAACGACGGTACGATGCCTCGGAAAGATGGTACGATACCTTAGCACCACGGTACGTTGCTTGTACACGACGGCACGTTGCCTCAGAAACGACGGTGCGATCCGTGAACACGACGGTGCGATGACCCTTTTTTTGGCCTGATGGTACGATCCTCGAGTCCAAAGGTACGATCCTTGAGCACTCTCCTTTACCCAAGCAGTTCGATCCCTGAGCGCTAACCATTAACCCAACGATACGGCCCCTGAGCACTGCTATCCTTTATTTAAGCCCGTCGATCCCTGAGCACCACAGCTGAGCGATCCTTAAGCATGAGGCTACGACCGTGATCAGGCAATTATCTACACACAGATCCTCCTCCTCCTCCTCCTAAGACTGGCCAATCCTCGTACTCTTGCGATGCTCCCGAGCATGTTTTGAGTGAATGCTGTGAGTGGCCAGCCCTGCTCTCGCGTTGTTCGTGAGCCTTGATTGCTTGATATCTTTTGATTGGCCAGTCGTGCTCTCGCGATCTCCATGGGAATGCTTGATCAATCTTTGGACTGGCCAGTCCCCACACTCGTAGTACTCATTACAACGCCCGAGCATCCAATCCCACCCACCTCATGATGATGCCCGAGTGCTCCAGTGACAAGCCAAATCCCGCTATCGCGATGTTTTACGATTATGATTTTCGAGTTCGTCTCAAAGTGTCGCATCCCACGAGACTCTATCTCCTGTGGGCGGATGCAACAGTAATCTGGCTAACACTCTACACACACACACACACACACACATTCCCACCCTCACCATCACCTCCTCCTCCAACTATTACTACTTCTGCTAAGTCCGCCAGATACACACACACACACACACACACATTCCCACCCTCACCATCACTTCTTCCTCCTCCTCCTCCTCCTCCTCCTCCTGCTACTACTACTACTGGTAAGTCCGCCAGACAACAGATACACACACACACACACTCCCACCCTCACCATCACCTCCTCCTCCTCCTCCTCCTGCTACTACTACTGCTGCTAAGTCCGCCAGACAACACACACACACACACACACATTCCCACCCTCATCATCACCTCCTCCTCCTCCTCCTGCTACTACTGCTACTAAGTCCGCCAGACAACAGAACATTTGCCTCGACCGCACTCCACCGTCGCTGAGGCTGACAGACGAAAATTGAAGAGTTCAGAAATGCTTTGGGAAGGGGTCGGATTTGGGGGGAGGGGAGTTGTGTGCCACAGATACAGAGTGGAGTGTGGAGTTTAAGTGGCTCGTGGTGGTACGTGTTTGTCATACCCTCCCCACCCCCGACCCTCCCACTGGAATAAAGTGGCTGCTGGAGATTTGGGTGGGAGGAGGGAGTGGATGAGGTTGGGTGGGTGGGGGAGAGATAACGGTGTTGGTGTTGGCTGGGCCAACTGTGCGATGTTCTGAGTTTATCTTTGCTCCGTGTTGGAAATGTTCTTGTGTGTGTGTGTGTGTGTAGAGCAAAGGTGGGGGGACGTAAGAGAGAGAGAGGGAGGGAGGGAGAGGGAGAGGGAGGGAGAGAATAGCTAGGGAGTAGTAAGAACTGGGAGAAGGAAAGTGAGAGCAGGTGAGATTGATGTATTAGAGAGAGAGAGAGAGAGAGAGAGAGAGAGAGAGAGAGAGAGAGAGAGAGAGAGAGAGAGAGAGAGAGAGTGACAGACAGACAGACAGACAGACAAAGAGAGACAGACAGACAGAGAGAGATAGATAGAGAGAGAGAGAGAGAGAGAGAGAGAGAGAGAGAGAGAGAGAGAGAGAGAGAGAGAGAGAGAGATCTTGGATTATTATATATAACGTGACTTAACCCGTCAGCGTACGGTCAGGAGTATAATAGCGTCGTCGACCGACTTCCCACCCACCCTCCGATGGAGGCCCCCCTCACCTTACCCTGCTCCCGCGTGGAGCTAAGCCTGGAAGCTGCAGGAGCCACGTCGAGAAAAAAAAAAATGGGTCCTGGGGTTGTATAACTTGCTACTTACTTGTTAGCAGACGCGCACTCCTCCCTCCCGCGCCTCTCTCTCTCTCTCTCTCTCTCTCTCTCTCTCTCTCTCTCTCTCTCTCTCTCTCTCTCTCTCTCTCTCTCTCTCACACACACACACACACACACTCAAGCGCACAAAGCTGAACAAAGGCGGAAGAGAATGGATGTCATTATTCAAGGTTAATGCCATTCTGTTTGTTGAATGAACATGAGGAGTGAAGCAGATGGGCGAGTCATTCCCTCTCGGAATACAGGAGTAGGAGGAGGAGGAGGAAGACGAGGAGGAGGAAGACGAGGAGGAGGAAGAAGAGAAGAAGAGGGAAGGGTGGGAGGGGAGGAGAAGGTGGTGTGGGTGTTGGATCATGACAGTAAGTGCAGGTGTAAACGTGGGAGACTCGCGGCGTCCAAAGGCGACAGGAAGTATCAGTGTGACAAAAAAGGAAGCTTGAGTGAAGGAGTAGCTGAGGAAGCGGCTGGATACGTGTGAGTGACGATGACATGAGGCTGGGCAGTGAGGGAACGTGAGCTGGGAGTACCTCGCTGCGACGAAGGAGGAGACTCCCAGGTCCTCTGTGCAGTGAGAGAAGTGTGGAGTGTGGAGGTGAATCGTATGATATTGTCCTCGTCTCCCGTGGTTGAAGGGGGTGTAGGAACGTGGCTTTCTTCTTAGTACTGATGGTAGAAGACTAGCGGCTGAGACGACATATATACATAGAGGTGAGGGTATCAAATGAGGAAAAGATGAGGAAAATAGACACAGAGGTTATAGTACTGGGTGAAGATATGAGGAAATTAAGCATGGCTGGACTCCTAATGAAGACGAAAGGTTTATTGAAGAAGATTCGGGATGGTGTGGTTAAAGGTGCGAGGGGAAAGAGAGAAAAAGAGAGAGAGAAAGATAGCGTAAGGTGAGAGAGAGAGAGAGAGAGAGAGAGAGAGAGAGAGAGAGAGAGAGAGAGAGAGAGAGAGAGAGAGAGAGAGATGGAGTGAGGTATTCAGTGAATGAGGCAAGGCAAGGCGAGGGAGCGTTCCGTATTCTGAGCAGGCACTGCTCGAGTGCAATCCTCACTCCGTCACGTATGAAT
>NC_092276.1:727500-780000 GCF_036320965.1 Panulirus ornatus
AATCTTCCGCCGCCCTTTCTCTCTCTCTCTCTGTGTTACTCCGTCACACTCCATCAGTCTCTTCACCCCGGTCTTTCCACCCTTCCATATTACCCCATACATCACACTCCACCTTTCTACCACCCCACTCCATCCCCCCTCTCCCTCCCTCCCTATAAATCCATCAGAAATCCATCAGTCCACCTTCCCTCCCTCCCTCCCTCTGCGTTACTCCACCAAAGCCCGTCTGTGTTGCATGCCCGGCGCAGATGTGGACGTGCTGCAGATCGACGCGGCCTCCGTCACCAGCAGTGTGGAGGACCAGAAGCGTGGGTGTGGTGGCCCGGCTGGTGCTGGGGCGGCGTCGGCGGGGGCGGCGGGCCCTCCAGAGCGTGGTGGTGGAGGAGGAGGAGGAGGCAAGGCCGGGGAGAAGAGGAACGGGTGCCAACCCAACCCTGGCGATGACCTGAGGTACTACGCTTATGAAGGTGATGGCTCATCTCCAGGATCTCTGTCTTCTTGTAAGTGGAGGGAGTCTAGGAGGGAGGGAGGGAGTCTAGGAGGGAGGGAGGGAGTCTAGGAGGGAGGGAGGGAGTCTAGGATGGAAGGAGGGAGTCTAAGAGAGTGGGAGGGAGTCTAGGATGGAAGGAGGGAGTCTAAGAGAGTGGGAGGGAGTCTAGGAGGGAAGGAGGGAGTCTAAGAGAGTGGGAGGGAGTCTAGGAGGGAAGGAGGGAGTCTAAGAGAGTGGGAGGGAGTCTAGGAGGGAGAGAGGGAGTCTAAGAGGAAGGGAGGGAGTCTAGGAAGGAGGGAGGGAGTCTAGGAGAGTGGGAGGGAGTTTAGGAGGGAGGGAGGGAGTCTGCAGGAGGGTCACCTTAGGATCACTGTCTTCTTGTCAATGGAGGAGGACAAGAGGGAGGGAGTCTAGGAGGGAGGGAGGGACCGAGTCTGCTGGAAGGTCACCCTAGAATCGCCTGTCTCCCTTCACAGGGAGGGATATCGTGGAGGGGAGTCGTGGAGGGTGCCTGGAGGACCGAAAAGGAGGGATTGAGAGGGTGGGGGTCTCTCTCCAAGCTCACTGTCATCCTGTACAGTGTCGAACATACAGCTTCTCTCTCTCTCTCTCTCTCTCTCTCTCTCTCTCTCTCTCTCTCTCTCTCTCTCTCTCTCTCTGGTGGACAGTAGCGATATCTGGCAACTCAGACATAGTAAACAGGTCGTAAATGGTTTGTTTTTTTGTGATTTTTCTTGACCGCACGAACGCAGCTTGTTTACACTTGTAACGGACGTTGTGATTGGCTGAAGGTAATGCTTATATTCATATCCGGTTATAACATGGGGTGGTTTTAGAGCCAGTTTTTTGGTCCCTGTTTCAAAATTGGATTATAAGGTCATGAATGGCTTATATACCATAGATTAACCGGTAAAGATATATCAGTATATCAATAGAATCAGGTTCTTGATATTGTTCAGGCACACACACACACACACGCACACACACACACACACACACACACACATGCAGGGAAAAGAGGAGAAAGTGGGGTGGGGTAGGGCTGCGAGCCATTGTTAACTGGAGACGTCGACCCCAGAATCATCTACACTGGTAGATGTAGTAGAGGTGGTTGTGGTAGAAGTAGATATCAGGAGATTATAGGGAGTCATGTATAAATTATAGTAAAAGTACATAAACCCAGACTAATCTTAAGGTAGGAGAATTATCCATGATAATCGTGGTTGGATAAAGATAACACGGCTGATGGTATAATTCTAACAGAGTTCGTGGGATGATCCTATCATAGCTGGTGGGATAATTCAGATACAGTTGGTGGGATGATCTTAACATGGGTAGTGGGATAATTGTGATACAGCTGGTATGGACAGTCTTAACATGGTATAGTAGGATCAGGTCAACAGTTGGGAGGGACTATTTCAACATAGCCGGTGGGATGTTTCTATCATAGCCACTGGGATAATTCTGATACAGTTGGTGGGATAAAGTTAACATGGGTAGTGGGATAAATTCAACAGCTTAGGAGAGGCAGGGGGGGAGGGAACTATTCTAACATAGCTGGTTTGATAGCTTTACTATGATGGCAAATTTCCACAATATTTATCTTTTCATGATATGAACACACGGGAGAAGTAGCTATTGGAAGGTGTGGAATAGCAAGGACTATTATTGATTTTGATGTGTTGAAGAATATAGTTTCATTTTTCTTCATCTAATTTCTTATCATCCACCTTCAAGGTATTTTCCTTATGATTCCTAAAGTTATCCCTTATTATCAATCTTCTTCGCTTTATTGGGTTTTTTTTTATCATTCTCCCTTAAATCACTGCATCATCTTCTTTATTATAGTATGTTTATCTTTTTTTTTTCCCCAAGTTTATTTCGTTTATTTTAAGTCTCTTCAAGTTTCTCTTGCTAACTAGAATGTCTTCTTCGCCCGTCGTCTCCCACAGGCCTGGAGAGCTGCAGCGGGAGTTCGAAGTTCTTGGGCGGCTTCCGCGAAGTGGCCCACATGCTGGAGTCTTGGGACCCCACTGGCTCCCACTCGAACCAGTCGTCATCATCGTTGGCCAAGACCAGCACCACCCGGACGCCCACCACCGCAACGATCCTCTGTGATATCCACGCCTCCACCGCTGCCGACGGGCAGGTGGCCGCGCCCACCCCGTATCTGGAGCCACTCCCTCCTCCCATCAAGGAAGGGGTGGCGAAGACTGCCCTCCCGGATTCCCTTCTCCCGCCAGTCAACATGCCCGATCCGCCGGGTGCATTTCAGACCACATAGTGATAATTCCTGGAGATGGAAGTGACTTAAAGTGCCCAGCGTAAAACAAGAGGATATATATATATATATATATATATATATATATATATATATATATATATATATATATATATATATATATATATATATATATCCAAGATTATGTCACCTGTTATGATTGTGTGCTTGTTGAAAATGATGCTTAATTTCTGTTGAAAGTGACTTAGTCGACCAGTTGTGAAAGTGAGACTCTTTCAAAGTGCTTCACACAGAGCAAAGTTCACCCCCCAGTAGTTCCTCCTCTCGAAAATGAAGGATTGAAAAACAAGAAGTGATGCTGAACGTTTCTGAACCAGATATCAGTGACTCAAAAGTGTTCAAGACCAAGGTATATATATATGTACACACACACACACACACACACACACACACACACATATGTAATATATATATATATATATATATATTTATATATATATATATATATATATATATATATATATATATATATATATATATATATATGAGAGTAGTAGCCAAAGTTGTTCCCACTTTGATTGGTTGCCATGAATCTAAGTGTACGGTTTTCTGTTGCTATTCAAATTGTTTCTACATCATCTGTTGTCATTGAAAACGTCTAAACTGACGCTTTTCTCAAAAGCCAGTTTCTATTAGTTTTTTTTCAGTTTACAACAGAATTGATTTTGAGTTGCGTTTTAATTGCCAAGGGAATATATTTTTGGTTACTTGCACAGGTGGTGACTCATTAAACAGATGGTACATTATAAAGATGGCTCATTCTACAATGGACTCACTCTAAAGGTAACTCACTCCACAGGTGGTACATTTCACAGGAGACTCACTCCACACAGTTGGTGCGTTATACAGGTGACTCATGCTACAGTTGGTTCATTCTAACTGTGACTCAACCTACTGCAGGTGGTACATTCTAAAGATGGCTCATTCTACGACAGGGGGTACATTCTACATGTATCATTCTACAGGTGGTGCATTTTTACATGCACCATTCTACAGGTGGTGCAATCTACATGTATCGTTCTGCAGGTGGTGCATTCTACAGCTGGGTTTCTCCACAGATGGAACACTCCACAGGCTTCAAGTCATTTGTGAGGGTAGAGACAGAAATAAAATGAGATGATTTTGTATTTTTCTAAGATTTAACTGACGATTAAAAACTATGATGTTCTTACTCCTTGTATTTTATTAACCACAATTATTGTGATATGACTTTATTGAGATACACAAATTAAATCCAGAGAGCTAAAGATGATAATATGAGCAATTTAGAGCATAATCATTCTCTTAAACTGATATAGATAACAAGGCGTAAAATGAATAATAAACATAGCAAGTGAATGAAAAAACTACAAACATGCAGAAGATAAATGGACAAAATGGATAAAGAAAATCATTAATAGAACTCAAAATGAACGAAATGAAACAAAAAAAGACGCCAGAAAAAGGTGCAGACTAGCAAAATAGTCAATGACAAAGTAAGAATATGAAAATAAGGATAATATATAGGGCACACTATGTGCAAAATGACACATAGCTATCATTCACAAGCGCCAGAGCCAGGCCAAGACATCGTCATTCGCATGAAATAGCCAGGAAAGGCCTCGGTGAGCGGATCCGAGGCCAAACAGCAGATCATAAGATAGGGTTGCTACTCCGAGCAACCCGGGTGACGTCATGTGATGGGCGGGGCCTACACACGACTGCTAGTTTGTTGGGTACAGCCCCGCCCTTTTCATGACGTCACCCGTCCTTATGATGGTGTCTAAGCGAAATAATTGAGAATTTGTTCTTGTGAATCACATGAAAAATTGCCAGAAAGGCCTTATTGAGCGGAAGAGGAACCAAACAGCCGATCATAAGGTGAGGTTGCTCCTCTAAGCATTCCGGGTGACGTCATCTGAAGGGCGGGGTTTCAACGTCACTGATAGTTCGCTAGTTTCCGGATGACGTCACCCGGGTTGGTCAGCACAGCAACCCATCCTTATGATATGCTGTTTGGTTCCTCTTCCGCTCACCGAGGCCTTCCTGGCTTTGGGGCTCTGATTCTGGCGTTTGAGCAAGGCTTTCTACGAAGATATATTGATTCACACATATATATATATATATATATATATATATATATATATATATATATATATATATATATATATATAGATAGATAGATAGATAGATAGATAGATAAAGAGATAACTAGATATACACGAAGTAGAGAGAGAGAGAGAGAGAGAGAGAGAGAGAGAGAGAGAGAGAGTTCTGATTGTAGATAAGATAATAAACAAAGCATGTGAGTGAATAACAGGAACATAATTATTATTTATAACGATAATTAAAGCAGAAAGAAGGAAGAACACACAAGCACACAATCAAGATAAAAAAGGAAATATATGAAATAAAACTTCGAAGATTGTTCCTTATTATTTGATAAGAAATGATAATAATAATAATAAGAAGAAGATGAATAGGAATAAGAATGATGAAAATAATGATGATAATCATGATGATGATAATAATGATAATAATGATAATAATGATAATAATAATAATAATAAGAAGAAGATGAATAAGAATAAGAATGATGAAAATGATGAAAACAATGATGATAATAATGATAATAATGATGATAATAATAATAATAATGATAATAATAATAATAATAATAATAATAATAACAGTAATAATAACAATAATAATAACAATAATGTTAATGAAAATAATGAAACACTATGTGAAAAATGGATATCTATCTCTTTGCATCCATAATCAAGTCATTCCCAAGCGCCAGCCAGGCCAAGACATCGTCATTCGCATGAAATAGCCAGGAAAGGCCTCGGTGAGCGGATCCGAGGCCAAACAGCAGATCATAAGGTAGGGTTGCTACTCCGAGCAACCCGGGTGACGTCATGTGAAGGGCGGGGCCTACACACGACTGCAAGTTTGTTGGGTACAGCCCCGCCCTTTTCATGACGTCACCCGTCCTTATGATGGTGTCTAAACGGAATAATTGAGAATTTGTTCTTGTGAATCACATGAAAAATTGCCAGAAAGGCCTTATTGAGCGGAAGAGGAACAAAACAGCCGATCATAAGGTGAGGTTGCTCCTCTAAGCATTCCGGGTGACGTCATCTGAAGGGCGGGGTTTCAACGTCACTGATAGTTCGCTAGTTTCCGGATGACGTCACCCGGGTTGGTCAGCGTAGCAACCCATCCTTATATGATATGCTGTTTGGTTCCTCTTCCGCTCACCGAGGCCTTTCTTGTCTTTGGGGCTCTGATTCTGGCGTTTGAGCAAGATTTTCTACGAAGATATATGAGTTTGTTATTAGCATATATATATATATATATATATATATATATATATATATATATATATATATATATATATGGTGTGGGAGGCAAGTTGTTAGAAGCAGTGAAAAGTTTTTATCGAGGATGTAAGGCATGTGTACGTGTAGGAAGAGAGGAAAGTGATTGGTTCTCAGTGAATGTAGGTTTGCGGCAGGGGTGTGTGATGTCTCCATGGTTGTTTAATTTGTTTATGGATGGGGTTGTAAGGGAGGTAAATGCAAGAGTCCTGGAAAGAGGGGCAAGTATGAAGTCTGTTGGGGATGAGAGAGCTTGGGAAGTGAGTCAGTTGTTGTTCGCTGATGATACAGCGCTGGTGGCTGATTCATGTGAGAAACTGCAGAAGCTGGTGACTGAGTTTGGTAAAGTGTGTGGAAGAAGAAAGTTGAGAGTAAATGTGAATAAGAGCAAGGTTATTAGGTACAGTAGGGGTGAGGGTCAAGTCAATTGGGAGGTGAGTTTGAATGGAGAAAAACTGGAGGAAGTGAAGTGTTTTAGATATCTGGGAGTGGATCTGTCAGCGGATGGAACCATGGAAGCGGAAGTGGATCATAGGGTGGGGGAGGGGGCGAAAATTTTGGGAGCCTTGAAAAATGTGTGGAAGTCGAGAACATTATCTCGGAAAGCAAAAATGGGTATGTTTGAGGGAATAGTGGTTCCAACAATGTTGTATGGTTGCGAGGCGTGGGCTATGGATAGAGATGTGCGCAGGAGGATGGATGTGCTGGAAATGAGATGTTTGAGGACAATGTGTGGTGTGAGGTGGTTTGATCGAGTAAGTAACGTAAGGGTAAGAGAGATGTGTGGAAATAAAAAGAGCGTGGTTGAGAGAGCAGAAGAGGGTGTTTTGAAATGGTTTGGGCACATGGAGAGAATGAGTGAGGAGAGATTGACCAAGAGGATATATGTGTCGGAGGTGGAGGGAACGAGGAGAAGAGGGAGACCAAATTGGAGGTGGAAAGATGGAGTGAAAAAGATTTTGTGTGATCGGGGCCTGAACATGCAGGAGGGTGAAAGGAGGGCAAGAAATAGAGTGAATTGGAGTCATGTGGTATACAGGGGTTGACGTGCTGTCAGTGGATTGAAGCAAGGCATGTGAAGCGTCTGGGGTAAACCATGGAAAGCTGTGTAGGTATGTATATTTGCGTGTGTGGACGTGTGTATGTACATGTGTATGGGGGGGGGGGTTGGGCCATTTCTTTCGTCTGTTTCCTTGCGCTACCTCGCAAACGCGGGAGACAGCGACAAAGTATAAAAAAAAAAAAAAAAAAAAAAAATATATATATATATATATATATATATATATATATATATATATATATATATATATAGATAGATAGATAGATAGATAGATAGATAGATACATAGATAGATAGATAGATAGATGATAGAAAGGTATCTCTATAAAAAGATATAGACATAATTTATTTATCATACAAACCTCCAAAAGCCATGATCGATCCCGGGACCCCTGTGCAACAGGCGGGAGCGTTACCGCTAGGCTATAATCATACATTTATATGCATACCAACGTGAGACTAAGAGTATTCGAGTACATAGTATTCGAATTGTCTGTCATCTACCTCAGTGGCGGTCATAGCCGAGCGGTAACGCTCCCGCCTGTTGTACAGGGGTCTCGGGTTCAATCCTGGCTGTTGGAGGTTTGTATGTTCTATGAGGGAGCTCGTTCATAAGCACTTTGTTCATATATATACCTATATATATGAACAGAGTTCTCATTTTACATACGACAAAGCACGTGAATGAATAACAATAACCTGATTATTATTTGTAAGAAGATTATTAAAGCAGAAAGACGGAAGTACACACAAGCACACAGTCAAGCTAAAAAAGGAAACATGAAATAAAATTTCGAACCCAGTTTATTATTAACATTTGATAAGATATAATATGATAAACATGATAATAACAATAATAATGATAATAATAATAATAATAACAATACGTAATTATGATAATGATAACAATAATGAAAATATCAATGATATAATAATAATGATAATGATAATAATAATAATAATAACAATAATAATAATGATAATAAAACTATTCAATACTGTCATATCTATCTCTTTGCATCAATCATCAAAGTCATTCACAAGCGTCAGCCAGGCCAAGACATATAAAAACATATATCTTCCCGGAAAGTCTTGGCCCAAAGACGGGAAACAGAGCTACAAAGCCAGCAGCAAAGGGCCTCGGTGAGCGGAAAGCGAGCCAAACAGTAGATTATAAGATAGGGTTGCTACTCCAAGCAACCCGTGTGACGTCATCTGAAGGGCGGGGCCTCAACGTCACTGATAGTTTGCTAGTTTCCGGATGACGTCACCCGGGTTGGTGAGCGCAGCAACCCATCCTTATGATCTACTGTTTGGTTCCTCTTCTGCTCACCGAGGCCTTTCCTGCTGGCTTTGTAGCTCTCTTTCTTGTGTTTGGGACAAAACATCCCACGAAGATATATGTTTTTATATTTATATATATATAGATAGATAGAGAGATAGTGTTGTAAGTTGTAGTGGACAAGAATACAACAGTCCCCGTTCTTCGACATCCAATAGGAAACTAGAGTGTGCGACTTTGAACTAAAGAAAACGTACTAGTGGGTGGGTAGACACAACTTTATTAGGTCACAAGAGTTCTGGGTGAAATTAAATGGTTGTCGACTTGCGTAGGTTTCGACTTACGCACCTACTTATCTATCTTTGTGTCAATTATCTGTTAACAGTTTTTCATACATTTCAGAACGTTGCACTGTGGCTGGAGACCTGTCAACACCTGAAGCTTACGCTTCAGCATCCCTACAGACATGAGTGACCTGACCATGATGATCACCTCACCCCTACATATACGACAGCTCCACCTATGGCCACCCCACACACAGGGTGCATCCTGGCGTCATACATCCACTTGGGGAGTCATTATGTTCACCCTGGGTCACACTGGATGATGCGAGGAGTCTGTTATCTGACTGATACATCAGTCACTCAATTGCACCAGTTACTAATAAGTGAAGTCCATAGCCTAGTGGTATCGCTCATGACTGTTGCATAAGGGTCCCGTGTTCGATTCTGGCTGTTGGAGGTTTGTATGTTCTATGAAGGTTCGCGTTCATATGCACTTTATATATATATATATATATATAAGACTTCTCATTATATAGAATATAATTTCTGTGTAAACATAATGTAATAGTAAGACCTGTTATTACGTGAATAAAAGATAGATTAAGACCTACCATCACATTAAGCAAATTACATAAACATTGCATAAACAAACGACAGACAAGACGTGTTATTACAAAAACAATGACAAAGTAAATGGAGAGAAAGCAATAGGAACTACGAAAACAAAAATAGGAAAACATATCAAAAACACGGCAAAAAATTTAATCTGGATTACAGGAGGATTATGCCGGATAATGAAACCGGATCGGTTCGTCAAGAACGCTTCTCGCGTCACCATACACTACACATTGGTGAGTACACAAATGTACCTACAACGAAAGGAAAGAAACTATAAAAAAAAAAGATTACTGAATAAAAAGAGAAAAAAAAAAGGCGAAAACTTTTGGCAAGATCAAATCCAGTAAAAGATTAATAAACTCAATGAGAAAAACTGAGAAACTTAAAGAAAATATGGTAGAAAAAATCATTGGAAACATTTTAAAATATATACACCAGCCTGATTAACAAACAAAAACACAAATACGTATTGACCATTAAAAAGACACATACAGATAATAGAAACAAACGAGACAAGAGAAAAGCAAAGACAAAAGCACTAAAATGATATAATAAAGTCCGAATAAGGACAAATATGGATACAACAGTAATGAATAACAAAAGCAAAAGAAGAGCAGAAGAAACAAAATAACACATGAAATCGATAGAATCATAGGCAAAAGGCCTCTCTGAGAGGAAGCAAACAGAGATCATAAGATGGGTTGCTGCGTTGATCAACCCGGGTGACGTCATCCTGAAACTAGCAAACTATCAGTGACGTTGAGGCCCCGCCCTTCGGATGACGTCACCCAGGTGGCGCGGAGTAGCAACCCATCCTTATATCATGCTAAATAGAGATAGTTATACCCATTAATAGGATAAGACAAACTATAACTATATATTTTTTCATTATATGAAGTTGTTCTCAGTTAGAAAAGGCCTCCGTGGGGGGAAAACACCTAAAACAGCAGATCATAAGACTGGGTTCCTCCTCTGGCCTTCCGGGGTGACGTCGTCAGAGGGGCGGAGCTATACCCAGCAAAATAGCATTCATATCCAGGCATCAACCTTCAGATAACGTCACCTGGGTTGCTCGGAGTAGCAACCCTACCTTATGATCTGCTGTTTGGCCTCGGATCCGCTCACCGAGGCCTTTCCTGGCTATTTCATGGGAATGACGATGTCTTGGCCTGGCTGGCGCTTGGGAATGACTTGATGATAGATGCAAAAGGAGCCTTGTGCAATAGGGTACGATCATAGCCTAGAGGTAGCGCTTCCGCCAGTTGTACAGGGGTCCCGGGTTCGATCCTGGCTGTTGAAGATTTGTATGTTCTATGAAGATGCTCGCTCATATGCATGTTCATATATATATATATATAAATATATATATATATATATATATAAACACTTGTCATTGCATTTAATCTTAGTTTTGTATGTATGTATTAGTAAGACCTGTTATGACATTAATAAAAGATAGATTAACACTTACCATAACATTAAGCAAATTACAGAAATTTTTCATAAACAAACGATTGGCAACACGTGTTATTACAAAAACAATGACAATGTAAAGGGAAGAAAGCAACAGGAACAAAGTAAACAAAAATAGGAAAACATGAGATCAAAAACAGAGGAAAAAATATAATCCGGATTATAGGGGGATTACGAAGGATAATGAAACCGGATCGGCTCGTCAAGAACGCGTCCTCCCTCACCACACACTACACATTGGTAGTAACACAAATGTACCTACAACGAAATGAATGAAACTATAAACAAGAAATATTACTGAATGAAAAGAGGTTGCAAAAATAGGAGAAAACTTTTGATAAGATCCAATCCAGCAAAAAATACACCCAATTAGAAAAAACTACGAAACAAAGAATATATGTTAGAAAAAATGATTGGAACCACATTGAAAAATATCATACAACAGCCTGATTAACAAAACAAAAACACAAATACGTATTGACCATTAAAAAAAAACTCATAAAGAAATAGAAAAACGATAGACAAGAGAAAAGCAGAATAGAAAGCAGTAAAAAATTATACAAAGTCCAAAGAAGGAGAAATATGGATTCAATAATAATGAATAAAAAAAGCAAAATAAAAACAGAGGAAAATACCTCATGAAATCGAAAGAATCAGATACAAAAAGGAAAGGCCTGTATGAGCATAAGAGGAACCAAACAGAGATCATAAGATGGGTTGCTGCGTTGATCAACCCGGGTGACGTCATCCGGAAACTAGCGAACTATCAGTGACGATGAAGCCCCGCCCTTCACATGACGTCACACGGGTTGCTCGGAGTAGCAACCCTATCTTATGATCTGCTGTTTGGCCTCGGATCCGCTCACCGAGGCCTTTCCTGCCTATTTCATGCGAATGACGATGTCTTGGCCTGGCTGGCGCTTGGAAATAACTTGATGATTGAGGCAAAGAGATAATTTCATTGTTACTATTAATATTATTTTCATTTTTACTATTATCATTATCACTAGTATTATCATTATTATTATTATTATTGTTATCATTATTGTTAATATTATTATTGTTAATATTATTATTATCATCATTTTTATTATCATCATTATTATCATTGCTATTAACATTATTATTATTATCATTGTATAATTATCATAATTATTATTATTATCATTATTATTATTCCTATTATTACTAATATCATTTCTTATCAAAAAATGATAATAAACAGTATTCGAAGTTTTATTTCATATGTTTCCTTTTTTATCTAGACTGTGTGGGTCTGTCTATATATATATATATATATATATATATATATATATAGAGAGAGAGAGAGAGAGAGAGAGAGAGAGAGAGAGAGAGAGAGAGAGAGAGAGAGAGAGAGTTATGATCGTAGATAAGACAATAAACAAAACATGTGACTGAATAACAGGAATCTATTATCTATATAAAGATAATGAAAGCAGAAAGACGAAAGTACACACAAGTGCACAGTCAAGATAAAAAAGGAAACATGAATTAAGCCTTCGAAGATTGTTTATTATTATTTGAAAAGAAATAATGATAATAATAGAAAAGTTGATTGAGATAATAATGATTATGATAATATTAATAACAATAATAATAATAATGATAATAATAATAATAATAATAATAATAATAATAATAATAATAATAATATAATAATAATAATGATGATAATAATAATAATAACAATAATGATAATAATGATAAAAAAAATTTTTTCGAAAAATCATATCTATCTCTTTGCCTCAATCATCAAGTCATTCCCAAGCGCCAGCCAGGCCAAGACATCGTCATTCGCATGAAATAGCCAGGAAAGGCCTCGGTGAGCGGATCCGAGGCCAAACAGCAGATCATAAGATAGGGTTGCTACTCCGAGCAACCCGGGTGACGTCATGTGAAGGGCGGGGCTTCAACGTCACTGGTAGTTTGCTAGTTTCCGGATGACGTCACCCGGGTTGGTCAGCACAGCAACCCATCCTTATGATATGCTGTTTGGTTCCTCTTCCGCTCACCGAGGCCTTCCTGGCTTTGGGGCTCTGATTCTGGCGTTTGAGCAAGACTTTCTACGAAGATATATGGGTTTATATATATATATATATATATATATATATATATATATATATATATATATAGATAGATAGATAGATAGATAGATAGATAAATAGATAGATATAGATAGAGATAACTAGATATAGACGCAGTAGAGAGAGAGAGACGGAGAGAGAGAGAGAGAGAGAGAGAGAGAGAGAGAGAGAGAGAGAGAGAGAGAGAGAGAGAGAGAGAGAGAGAGAGTTCTGATTGTAGATAATATAATAAACAAAGCATGTGAATGAATAACAGGAAAATAATTATTATTAATAAAGATAATTAAAGCAGAAAGGAGGAAGTACACACAAGCATACAATGAAGATAAAAAAGGAAATATATGAAATAAAACTTCGAAGATTTATTATTATTTGATAAGAAATGATAATGATAATGATAATAAGAAAAAGACGAATAAGGATAAGAATAATGAAAATAATGATAACAATGATGATGATGGTAATAATAATAATAATAATAATAATAATAATAATAATAATAATAATAATAACAATAATAATAACAATAATGTTAATGACAATAATGAAACACTATGTGAATAATGGGTATCTATATCTTTGCCTCAATCATCAAGTCCTCATTCCCAAGCGCCAGCCAGGCCAAGACATCGTCATTCGCATGAAATAGCCAGGAAAGGCCTCGGTGAGCGGATCCGAGGCCAAACAGCAGATCATAAGATAGGGTTGCTACTCCGAGCAACCCGGGTGACGTCATGTGAAGGGCGGGGCTTCAACGTCACTGGTAGTTTGCTAGTTTCCGGATGACGTCACCCGGGTTGGTCAGCACAGCAACCCATCCTTATGATATGCTGTTTGGTTCCTCTTCCGCTCACCGAGGCCTTCCTGGCTTTGGGGCTCTGATTATGGCGTTTGAGCAAGACTTTGTACGAGGATATATGGGTTTATATATATATATATATATATATATATATATATATATATATATATATATATATATATATATATATATAGATAGATAGATAGATAGATAGATAGATAAATAGATAGATATAGATAGAGATAACTAGATATAGACGCAGTAGAGAGAGAGACGGAGAGAGAGAGAGAGAGAGAGAGAGAGAGAGAGAGAGAGAGAGAGAGAGAGAGAGAGAGAGAGAGAGAGAGAGAGAGAGAGAGTTCTGATTGTAGATAATATAATAAACAAAGCATGTGAATGAATAACAGGAAAATAATTATTATTAATAAAGATAATTAAAGCAGAAAGGAGGAAGTACACACAAGCACACAATGAAGATAAAAAAGGAAATATATGAAATAAAACTTCGAAGATTTATTATTATTTGATAAGAAATGATAATGATAATGATAATAAGAAAAAGACGAATAAGGATAAGAATAATGAAAATAATGATAACAATGATGATGATGGTAATAATAATAATAATAATAATAATAATAATAATAATAATAATAATAATAACAATAATAATAACAATAATGTTAATGACAATAATGAAACACTATGTGAATAATGGGTATCTATATCTTTGCCTCAATCATCAAGTCCTCATTCCCAAGCGCCAGCCAGGCCAAGACATCGTCATTCGCATGAAATAGCCAGGAAAGGCCTCGGTGAGCGGATCCGAGGCCAAACAGCAGATCATAAGATAGGGTTGCTACTCCGAGCAACCCGGGTGACGTCATGTGAAGGGCGGGGTTTCAACGTCACTGATAGTTCGCTAGTTTCCGGATGACGTCACCCGGGTTAGTCAGCACAGCAACCCATCCTTATGATCTGCTGTTTGGTTCCTCTTCCGCTCACCGAGGCCTTTCTTGGCTTTGGGGCTCATTCTGGCGTTTGAGCAAGATTTTCTACGAAGATATATGAGTTTGTTATTATCATATATATATATATATATATATATATATATATATATATATATATATATATATATATATATATATATATATAGATATATAGACAGATAGATAGATAGATAGATAGAAAGGTATCTCTATAAATAGATATAGACATAATCTATTTATCATACAAACCTCCAAAAGCCAGTATCGATCCCGGGACCCCTGTGGAACAGGCGGGAGCGTTACCCCTAGGCTATAATCATACAGTTATATGCATACCAACGTGAGACTAAGAGTATTCGAGTACATAGTATTCGAATTGTCTGTCATCTACCTCAGTGGCGATCATAGCCGAGCGGTAACGCTCCCGCCTGTTGCATAGGGGTCTCGGGTTCAATCCTGGCTGTTGGAGGTTTGTATGTTCTATGAAGGAGGTCGTTCATAAGCACTTTGTTCATATATATACCTATATATATGAACAGAGTTTTCATTTTACATAGAACAAAGCAAGTGAATGAATAACAATAACCTGATTATTATTTGTAAGAAGATAATTAAAGCAGAAAGACGGAAGTACACACAAGCACACAGTCAAGATAAAAAAGGAAACAAATGAAATAAAATCTCGAACCCTGTTTATTATTAACATTTGATAAGATATAATATGATAAACATGATAATAACAATAATAATGATAATAATAACAATACGTAATTATCATAATAATAACAATAATGAAAATATCAATGATATAATAATAATGATAATGATAATAATAATAATAATAACAGTAATAATAATGATAATGAAACTATTCAATACTGTCATATCTATCTCTTTGCATCAATCATCAAAGTCATTCACAAGCGTCAGCCAGGCCAATACATATAAAAACATATATCTTCGTGGAAAGTCTTGGCCCAAAGACGGGAAACAGAGCTACAAAGCCAGCAGGAAAGGGCCTCGGTGAGCGGAAAGCGAGCCAAACAGTAGATCATAAGATAGGGTTGCTACTCGAAGCAACCCGTGTGACGTCATCCGAAGGGCGGGGCCTCAACGTCACTGATAGTTTGCTAGTTTCCGGATGACGTCACCCGGGTGGTCAGCGCAGCAACCCATCCATATGATCTACTGTTTGGTTCCTCTTCCGCTCATCGAGGCCTTTCCTGCTGGCTTTGTAGCTCTGTTTCTTGTGTTTGGGCCAAAACATCCAACGAAGATATATGTTTTTATATTTATATATATATATATATATATAGATAGATAGATAGATAGTGTTGTAAGTTGTAGTGGACAAGAATACAACAGTCCCCGTTCTTCGATAACAATAGGAAACTAGAGTGTGCGACTTTGAACTAAAGAAAACGCACTAGTGGGTGGGTAGACACAACTTTATTAGGTCACAAGAGTTCTTCTGGGTGAAATTAAATGGTTGTTGACTTGCGTAGGTTTCGACTTACGCACCTACTTATCTATCTTTGTGTCAATTATCTGTTAACAGTTTTTCATACATTTCAGAACGTTGCACTGTGGTCTGGAGGCCTGTCAATACCTGAAGCTTACGCTTCAGCATCCCTATAGGATTGAGCGACCTGACCACGATGATCACCTCACCCCTACGTAAACGACAGCTCCACCCATGGCCATCCCACACACAGGGTGCATCCTGGCGTCATACATCCACTGGACAGTCAATATGTTCACCTTGGGTCACACTGGATGATGCGAAGAGTCTGTTGTCTGACTGATACATCAGTCACTCAATTGCATCAGTTGCTACTAACTGGAGTCCATAGCCTAGTGGTATCACTCGTGCCTGTTGCACAAGGGTCCCGGGTTCGATCCTGGATGTTGGAGGTTTGTATGTTGTATGAAAGTGCGCGTTCCTATGCACTTTGTTCGTATATATATATAAGACTTTTCATTATATAGAATATAAGTTCTGTGATAGTAAGACTTGTAATTACATGAATAAAAGATAGATTAAGACCTGCCATAAAATTAAGCAAATCACATAAACAAGATAGGGAAGACGTGTTATTACAAAAACAATGACAAAGTAAAGGTAAGAGAGCAACAGGAACTAAGAAAACAGAAATAGGAAAATATGAGATGAAAAACATGGGAAGAAATATAATCCGGATTATAGGAGGATTATGATGGATAATGAAACTTGATTGGTTCGTCAAGAACGCGTCTCCCGTCACCATACACTACTCATTGGTGATTACACAAATGCACTTACAACGAAATGAATGAAACTATAAACAATTAAGATTACTGAATAAAAAGAGAAAAAAAAGGCGTCAACTTTTGGTAAGATCAAATCCAGCAAGAGATTAACAAGCTCAATCGAAAAACTAAGAAATTTGAAGAAAATACGGTAGGGGAAATCATTGGAAACACTTTAAAAATATATACACCAGCATCATTAACAAACAAAAACCCAAATACGTATTGACCATTAAAAAGACACATAAAGATAATAGAAACAAACGAGACAAGAGAAAATCAAAGGCAAAAGCACTAACATGATATAATAACGTCCAAATAAGGGCGAACATGGATATAAAAATAATGAATAACAAAACCAAAACAAAAACAGAAAAAATAAAATACCACATGAAATCTATAGAATCAGAGGCAAAAGGCCTCTGTCAGCGGAAGAGGAACCAAACAGCATATCATAAGATGGGTTGCTGCGTTGATCAACCCGGGTGACGTCATCCGAAAACTAGCGAACTATCTGTGACGTTGAGGCTCCTATCTTCACATGACGTCACACGGGTTGCTCGGAGTAGCAACCCTACATTATGATCTGCTGTTTGGCCCCGGATCCGCTCACCGAGGCCTTTCCTGGATTTGGGGCTCTGATTCTGGCGTTTGAGCAAGACTTTCTACGAAAAGATATGGGTTTTTCTAATATTATGTATGTATATATATATATATATATATATATATATATATATATATATATATATATATATATATATATATATATATACAGAGAGAGAGAGAGAGAGAGAGAGAGAGAGAGAGAGAGAGAGAGAGAGAGAGAGAGAGAGAGAGAGAGAGAGAGAGAGAGAGAGAGAGAGAGAGAGAGAGAGAGAGAGAGTTATGATAGTAGATAAGATAATATACAAAACATGTGACTGAATAACAGGAATCTATTATCTATATAAAGATAATGAAAGCAGGAAGACGAAAGTAAACACAAGTGCAC
This sequence comes from Panulirus ornatus, assembly GCF_036320965.1. Lineage (NCBI taxonomy): Eukaryota > Metazoa > Arthropoda > Malacostraca > Decapoda > Palinuridae > Panulirus > Panulirus ornatus. The sequence goes on from NC_092276.1 coordinate 745,544, forward strand.
AGTCAAGATAAAAAAGGAAACATGAATTAAACCTTCCAAGATTGTTTATTATTAATATTTGAAAAGAAATAACAATAATAATAATAATGATAATAATGGAAAAGTTGATTGAGATAATAATGATTATCATGATATTAATAACAATAATGATAATAATAATAATAATAATAATAATAATAATAATTATAATAATAATAATAATGATAATAATGATAATGATAATAATGATAACAATAATAATAATGATATTATTAATGATAATAATAAGAATAATGATAATAATGATAAAAATTTTTTTTCAAAATATCATATCTATCTCTTTGCATCAATCATCAAGTCATTCCCAAGCGCCAGCCAGGCCAAGACATCGTCATTCGCATGAAATAGCCAGGAAAGGCCTCGGTGAGCGGATCCGAGGCCAAACAGCAGATCATAAGATAGGGTTGCTACTCCGAGCAACCCGGGTGACGTCATGTGAAGGGCGGGGCTTCAACGTCACTGGTAGTTTGCTAGTTCGCGGATGACGTCACCCGGGTCGGTCAGCACAGCAACCCATCCTTATGATGTGCTGTTTGGTTCCTCTTCCGCTCACCGAGGCCTTCCTGGCTTTGGGGCTCTGATTATGGCGTTTGAGCAGGATTTGTACGAGGATATATGGGTTTATATATATATATATATATATATATATATATATATATATATATATATATATATATATATAGATAGATAGATAGATAGATAGATAGATAGATAGATAAATAGATAGATATAGATAGAGATAACTTGATATAGACGCAGTAGAGAGAGAGACGGAGAGAGAGAGAGAGAGAGAGAGAGAGAGAGAGAGAGAGAGAGAGAGAGAGAGAGAGAGAGAGAGAGAGAGAGAGTTCTGATTGTAGATAACATAATAAACAAAGCATGTGAATGAATAACAGGAAAATAATTATTATTAATAAAGATAATTAAAGCAGAAAGGAGGAAGTACACACAAGCACACAATGAAGATAAAAAAGGAAATATATGAAATAAAACTTCGAAGATTTATTATTATTTGATAAGAAATGATAATGATAATGATAATAAGAAAAAGACGAATAAGGATAAGAATAATGAAAATAATGATAACAATGATGATGATGGCAATAATAATAATAATAATAATAATAATAATAATAATAATAATAATAATAATAACAATAATAATAACAATAATGTTAATGACAATAATGAAACACTATGCGAATAATGGGTATCTATATCTTTGCCTCAATCATCAAGTCTTCATTCCCAAGCGCCAGCCAGGCCAAGACATCGTCATTCGCATGAAATAGCCAGGAAAGGCCTCGGTGAGCGGATCCGAGGCCAAACAGCAGATCATAAGATAGGGTTGCTACTCCGAGCAACCCATGTGACGTCATGTGAAGGGCGGGGCTTCAACGTCACTGATAGTTCGCTAGTTTCCGGATGACGTCACCCGGGTTAGTCAGCACAGCAACCCATCCTTATGATCTGCTGTTTGGTTCCTCTTCCGCTCACCGAGGCCTTTCTTGGCTTTGGGGCTCATTCTGGCGTTTGAGCAAGATTTTCTACGAAGATATATGATTATGTTATTATCATATATATATATATATATATATATATATATATATATATATATATATATATATATATATATATATATATATATATATATATATATATATATATATATATATATATATATACAGATAGATAGATAGATAGATAGATACATATATAGATAGAAAGGTATCTCTATAAATAGATATAGACATAATCTATTTATCATACAAACCTCCAAAAGCCAGTATCGATCCCGGGACCCCTGTGGAACAGGCGGGAGCGTTACCCCTAGGCTATAATCATACAGTTATATGCATACCAACGTGAGACTAAGAGTATTCGAGTACATAGTATTCGAATTGTCTGTCATCTACCTCAGTGGCGATCATAGCCGAGCGGTAACGCTCCCGCCTGTTGCATAGGGGTCTCGGGTTCAATCCTGGCTGTTGGAGGTTTGTATGTTCTATGAAGGAGGTCGTTCATAAGCACTTTGTTCATATATATACCTATATATATGAACAGAGTTTTCATTTTACATAGAACAAAGCAAGTGAATGAATAAGAATAACCTGATTATTATTTGTAAGAAGATAATTAAAGCAGAAAGACGGAAGTACACACAAGCACACAGTCAAGATAAAAAAGGAAACATATGAAATAAAATCTCGAACCCTGTTTATTATTAACATTTGATAAGATATAATATGATAAACATGATAATAACAATAATAATGATAATAATAACAATACGTAATTATTATAATAATAACAATAATGAAAATATCAATGATATAATAATAATGATAATGATAATAATAATAATAATAATAACAATAATAATAATGATAATGAAACTATTCAATACTGTCATATCTATCTCTTTGCATCAATCATCAAAGTCATTCACAAGCGTCAGCCAGGCCAATACATATAAAAACATATATCTTCGTGGAAAGTCTTGGCCCAAAGACGGGAAACAGAGCTACAAAGCCAGCAGGAAAGGGCCTCGGTGAGCGGAAAGCGAGCCAAACAGTAGATCATAAGATAGGGTTGCTACTCGAAGCAACCCGTGTGACGTCATCCGAAGGGCGGGGCCTCAACGTCACTGATAGTTTGCTAGTTTCCGGATGACGTCACCCGGGTGGTCAGCGCAGCAACCCATCCTTATGATCTACTGTTTGGTTCCTCTTCCGCTCATCGAGGCCTTTCCTGCTGGCTTTGTAGCTCTGTTTCTTGTGTTTGGGCCAAAACATCCAACGAAGATATATGTTTTTATATTTATATATATATATAGATAGATAGATAGATAGTGTTGTAAGTTGTAGTGGACAAGAATACAACAGTCCCCGTTCTTCGATACCAATAGGAAACTAGAGTGTGCGACTTTGAACTAAAGAAAACGCACTAGTGGGTGGGTAGACACAACTTTATTAGGTCACAAGAGTTCTGGGTGAAATTAAATGGTTGTTGACTTGCGTAGGTTTCGACTTACGCACCTACTTATCTATCTTTGTGTCAATTATCTGTTAACAGTTTTTCATACATTTCAGAACGTTGCACTGTGGTCTGGAGGACCTGTCAATACCTGAAGCTTACGCTTCAGCAACCCTAGAGGATTGAGCGACCTGACCACGATGATCACCTCACCCCTACGTAAACGACAGCTCCACCCATGGCCATCCCACACACAGGGTGCATCCTGGCGTCATACATCCACTTGGGGAGTCATTATGTTCACCCTGGGTCACACTGGATGATGCGAGGAGTCTGTTATCTGACTGATACATCAGTCACTCAATTGCACCAGTTACTAATAAGTGAAGTCCATAGCCTAGTGGTATCGCTCATGACTGTTGCATAAGGGTCCCGTGCTCGATTCTGGCTGTTGGAGGTTTGTATGTTCTATGAAGGTTCGCGTTCATATGCAATTTATATATATATATATATATAAGACTTCTCATTATATAGAATATAATTTCTGTGTAAACATAATGTAATAGTAAGACCTGTTATTACGTGAATAAAAGATAGATTAAGACCTACCATCACATTAAGCAAATTACATAAACATTGCATAAACAAACGACAGACAAGACGTGTTATTACAAAAACAATGACAAAGTAAATGAGAGAAAGCAATAGGAACTACGAAAACAAAAATAGGAAAACATATCAAAAACACGGCAAAAAATTTAATCTGGATTACAGGAGGATTATGCCGGATAATGAAACCGGATCGGTTCGTCAAGAACGCTTCTCGCGTCACCATACACTACACACTGGTGATTAAACAAATGTACCTACAACGAAATGAAAGAAACTATAAACCAAAAAGATTACTGAATAAAAAGAGAAAAAAAAAGGCGAAAACTTTTGGCAAGATCAAATCCAGTAAAAGATTAATAAACTCAATGAGAAAAACTGAGAAACTTAAAGAAAATATGGTAGAAAAAATCATTGGAAACATTTTAAAATATATACACCAGCCTGATTAACAAACAAAAACACAAATACGTATTGACCATTAAAAAGACACATACAGATAATAGAAACAAACGAGACAAGAGAAAAGCAAAGACAAAAGCACTAAAATGATATAATAAAGTCCGAATAAGGACAAATATGGATACAACAGTAATGAATAACAAAAGCAAAAGAAGAGCAGAAGAAACAAAATAACACATGAAATCGATAGAATCATAGGCAAAAGACCTCTCTGAGAGGAAGCAAACAGAGATCATAAGATGGGTTGCTGCGTTGATCAACCTGGGTGACGTCATCCTGAAACTAGCAAACTATCAGTGACGTTGAGGCCCCGCCCTTCGGATGACGTCACCCAGGTGGCGCGGAGTAGCAACCCATCCTTATATCATGCTAAATAGAGATAGTTATACCCATTAATAGGATAAGACAAACTATAACTATATATTTTTTCATTATATGAAGTTGTTCTCAGTTAGAAAAGGCCTCCGTGGGGGGAAAACACCTAAAACAGCAGATCATAAGACTGGGTTCCTCCTCTGGCCTTCCGGGGTGACGTCGTCGGAGGGGCGGGGCTATACCCAGCAAAATAGCATTCATATCCAGGCATCAACCTTCAGATAACGTCACCTGGGTTGCTCGGAGTAGCAACCCTACCTTATGATCTGCTGTTTGGCCTCGGATCCGCTCACCGAGGCCTTTCCTAGCTATTTCATGGGAATGACGATGTCTTGCGATGGCTGGCGCTTGGGAATGACTTGATGATAGATGCAAAAGGAGCCTTGTGCAATAGGGTACGATCATAGCCTAGAGGTAGCGCTTCCGCCAGTTGTACAGGGGTCCCGGGTTCGATCCTGGCTGTTGAAGATTTGTATGTTCTATGAAGATGCTCGCTCATATGCATGTTCATATATATATATATAAATATATATATATATATATATATATAAACACTTGTCATTGCATTTAATCTTAGTTTTGTATGTATGTATTAGTAAGACCTGTTATGACATTAATAAAAGATAGATTAAGACTTACCATAACATTAAGCAAATTACAGAAATTTTTCATAAACAAACGATTGGCAACACGTGTTATTACAAAAACAATGACAATGTAAAGGGAAGAAAGCAACAGGAACAAAGAAAACAAAAATAGGAAAACATGAGATCAAAAACAGAGGAAAAAATATAATCCGGATTATAGGGGGATTACGAAGGATAATGAAACCGGATCGGCTCGTCAAGAACGCGTCCTCCCTCACCACACACTACACATTGGTAGTAACACAAATGTACCTACAACGAAATGAATGAAACTATAAACAAGAAATATTACTGAATGAAAAGAGGTTGCAAAAATAGGAGAAAACTTTTGATAAGATCCAATCCAGCAAAAAATACACCCAATTAGAAAAAAACTACGAAACAAAGAATATATGTTAGAAAAAATGATTGGAACCACATTGAAAAATATCATACAACAGCCTGATTAACAAAACAAAAACACAAATACGTATTGACCATTAAAAAAAAACTCATAAAGAAACAGAAAAACGATAAACAAGAGAAAAGCAGAATAAAAAGCTGTAAAAAATTATACAAAGTCCAAAGAAGGAGAAATATGGATTCAATAATAATTAATAAAAAAAGCAAAATAAAAACAGAGGAAAATACCTCATGAAATCGAAAGAATCAGATACAAAAAGGAAAGGCCTCGGTGAGCGGAAGAGGAACCAAACAGCATATCATAAGGATGGGTTGCTGTGCTGACCAACCCGGGTGACGTCATCCGGAAACTAGCGAACTTTCAGTGACGTTGAAGCCCCGCCCTTCACATGACGTCACACGGGTTGCTCGGAGTAGCAACCCTATCTTATGATCTGCTGTTTGGCCTCGGATCCGCTCACCGAGGCCTTTCCTGGATTTGGGGCTCTGATTCTGGCGTTTGAGCAAGACTTTCTACGAAAAGATATGGGATTTTCTAATATAATGTATATATATATATATATATATATATATATATATATATATATATATATATATATATATATATATATATATATATATATACACATGTATGTATATATATATATATATATATATATATATATATATATATATATATATATAGAGAGAGAGAGAGAGAGAGAGAGAGAGAGAGAGAGAGAGAGAGTTATGATCGTAGATAAGACAATAAACAAAACATGTGACTGAATAACAGGAATCTATTATCTATATAAAGATAATGAAAGCAGAAAGACGAAAGTACACACAAGTGCACAGTCAAGATAAAAAAGGAAACATGAATTAAACCTTCGAAGATTGTTTATTATTAATATTTCAAAAGAAATAATAATAATAATAATAATGATAATAATAGAAAAGTTGATTGAGATAATAATGATTATGATAATATTAATAACAATAATAATAATAATGATAATAATAATAATAATAATAATAATAATAATAATAATAATAATAATGATAATAATAATAATAACAATAATGATAATAATGATAAAAAATTTTTTTCGAAATATCATATCTATCTCTTTGCCTCAATCATCAAGTCATTCCCAAGCGCCAGCCAAGCCAAGACATCGTCATTCGCATGAAATAGCCAGGAAAGGCCTCGGTGAGCGGATCCGAGGCCAAACAGCAGATCATAAGGTAGGGTTGCTACTCCGAGCAACCCGTGTGACGTCATGTAAAGGGCGGGGCCTCAACGTCACTGATAGTTTGCTAGTTTCCGGATGACGTCACCCGGGTTGGTCAGCGCAGCAACCCATCCTTATGATATGCTGTTTGGTTCCTCTTCCGCTCACCGAGGCCTTCCTGGCTTTGGGGCTCTGATTCTGGCGTTTGAGCAAGACTTTCTACGAAGATATATATATATATATATATATATATATATATATATATATATATATATATATATATATATATATATATATATATATATATATGTATATATATATAGATAGATAGATATAGATAGAGATAACTAGATATAGACGCAGTAGAGAGAGAGAGAGAGAGAGAGAGAGAGAGAGAGAGAGAGAGAGAGAGAGAGAGAGAGAGAGAGAGAGAGAGTTCTGATTGTAGATAAGATAATAAACAAAGCATGTGAGTGAATTACAGGAACATAATTATTATTTATAACGATAATTAAAGCAGAAAGAAGGAAGTACACACAAGCACACAATCAAGATAAAAAAGGAAATATATGAAATAAAACTTCGAAGATTGTTCATTATTATTTGATAAGAAATGATAATAATAATAAGAAGAAGAAGACGAATAAGAATAAGAATGATGAAAATAATGATAACAATGATGATGATGATAATAATAATGATAATAATAATAATAATAATGATAATAATAATAATAATAATAATAATAATAACAGTAATAATAACAATAATAATAACAATAATGTTAATGACAATAATGAAACACTATGTGAAAAATGGATATCTATCTCTTTGCATCAATAATCAAGTCATTCCCAAGCGCCAGCCAGGCCAAGACATCGTCATTCGCATGAAATAGCCAGGAAAGGCCTCGGTGAGCGGATCCGAGGCCAAACAGCAGATCATAAGGTAGGGTTGCTACTCCGAGCAACCCGGGTGACGTCATGTGAAGGGCGGGGCCTACACACGACTGCAAGTTTGTTGGGTACAGCCCCGCCCTTTTCATGACGTCACCCGTCCTTATGATGGTGTCTAAGCGAAATAATTGAGAATTTGTTCTTGTGAATCACATGAAAAATTGCCAGAAAGGCCTTATTGAGCGGAAGAGGAACAAAACAGCCGATCATAAGGTGAGGTTGCTCCTCTAAGCATTCCGGGTGACGTCATCTGAAGGGCGGGGTTTCAACGTCACTGATAGTTCGCTAGTTTCCGGATGACGTCACCCGGGTTGGTCAGCGTAGCAACCCATCCTTATGATATGCTGTTTGGTTCCTCTTCCGCTCACCGAGGCCTTTCTTGTCTTTGGGGCTCTTATTCTTGCGTTTGAGCAAGATTTTCTACGAAGATATATGAGTTTGTTATTAGCATATATATATATATATATATATATATATATATATATATATATATATATATATATATATATATATATATATATATATATATAGATAGATAGATAGATAGATAGATAGATAGATAGATAGATAGATGATAGAAAGGTATCTCTATAAAAAGATATAGACATAATTTATTTATCATACAAACCTCCAAAAGCCATGATCGATCCCGGGACCCCTGTGCAACAGGCGGGAGCGTTACCGCTAGGCTATAATCATACATTTATATGCATACCAACGTGAGACTAAGAGTATTCGAGTACATAGTATTCGAATTGTCTGTCATCTACCTCAGTGGCGGTCATAGCCGAGCGGTAACGCTCCCGCCTGTTGTACAGGGGTCTCGGGTTCAATCCTGGCTGTTGGAGGTTTGTATGTTCTATGAGGGAGCTCGTTCATAAGCACTTTGTTCATATATATACCTATATATATGAACAGAGTTCTCATTTTACATACGACAAAGCACGTGAATGAATAACAATAACCTGATTATTATTTGTAAGAAGATAATTAAAGCAGAAAGACGGAAGTACACACAAGCACACAGTCAAGCTAAAAAAGGAAACATGAAATAAAATTTCGAACCCAGTTTATTATTAACATTTGATAAGATATAATATGATAAACATGATAATAACAATAATAATGATAATAATAATAATAATAACAATACGTAATTATGATAATGATAACAATAATGAAAATATCAATGATATAATAATAATGATAATGATAATAATAATAATAACAATAATAATAATGATAATAAAACTATTCAATACTGTCATATCTATCTCTTTGCATCAATCATCAAAGTCATTCACAAGCGTCAGCCAGGCCAAGACATATAAAAACATATATCTTCCCGGAAAGTCTTGGCCCAAAGACGGGAAACAGAGCTACAAAGCCAGCAGCAAAGGGCCTCGGTGAGCGGAAAGCGAGCCAAACAGTAGATTATAAGATAGGGTTGCTACTCCAAGCAACCCGTGTGACGTCATCTGAAGGGCGGGGCCTCAACGTCACTGATAGTTTGCTAGTTTCCGGATGACGTCACCCGGGTTGGTGAGCGCAGCAACCCATCCTTATGATCTACTGTTTGGTTCCTCTTCTGCTCACCGAGGCCTTTCCTGCTGGCTTTGTAGCTCTCTTTCTTGTGTTTGGGACAAAACATCCCACGAAGATATATGTTTTTATATTTATATATATATAGATAGATAGAGAGATAGTGTTGTAAGTTGTAGTGGACAAGAATACAACAGTCCCCGTTCTTCGACATCCAATAGGAAACTAGAGTGTGCGACTTTGAACTAAAGAAAACGTACTAGTGGGTGGGTAGACACAACTTTATTAGGTCACAAGAGTTCTGGGTGAAATTAAATGGTTGTCGACTTGCGTAGGTTTCGACTTACGCACCTACTTATCTATCTTTGTGTCAATTATCTGTTAACAGTTTTTCATACATTTCAGAACGTTGCACTGTGGCTGGAGACCTGTCAACACCTGAAGCTTACGCTTCAGCATCCCTACAGACATGAGTGACCTGACCATGATGATCACCTCACCCCTACATATACGACAGCTCCACCTATGGCCACCCCACACACAGGGTGCATCCTGGCGTCATACATCCACTTGGGGAGTCATTATGTTCACCCTGGGTCACACTGGATGATGCGAGGAGTCTGTTATCTGACTGATACATCAGTCACTCAATTGCACCAGTTACTAATAAGTGAAGTCCATAGCCTAGTGGTATCGCTCATGACTGTTGCATAAGGGTCCCGTGTTCGATTCTGGCTGTTGGAGGTTTGTATGTTCTATGAAGGTTCGCGTTCATATGCAATTTATATATATATATATATATAAGACTTCTCATTATATAGAATATAAATTCTGTGTAAACATAATGTAATAGTAAGACCTGTTATTACGTGAATAAAAGATAGATTAAGACCTACCATCACATTAAGCAAATTACATAAACATTGCATAAACAAACGACAGAGAAGACGTGTTATTACAAAAACAATGACAAAGTAAATGAGAGAAAGCAATAGGAACTACGAAAACAAAAATAGGAAAACATATCAAAAACACGGCAAAAAATTTAATCTGGATTACAGGAGGATTATGCCGGATAATGAAACCGGATCGGTTCGTCAAGAACGCTTCTCGCGTCACCATACACTACACATTGGTGATTAAACAAATGTACCTACAACGAAATGAAAGAAACTATAAACAAAAAAGATTACTGAATAAAAAGAGAAAAAAAAAGGCGAAAACTTTTGGCAAGATCAAATCCAGTAAAAGATTAATAAACTCAATGAGAAAAACTGAGAAACTTAAAGAAAATATGGTAGAAAAAATCATTGGAAACATTTTAAAATATATACACCAGCCTGATTAACAAACAAAAACACAAATACGTATTGACCATTAAAAAGACACATACAGATAATAGAAACAAACGAGACAAGAGAAAAGCAAAGACAAAAGCACTAAAATGATATAATAAAGTCCGAATAAGGACAAATATGGATACAACAGTAATGAATAACAAAAGCAAAAGAAGAGCAGAAGAAACAAAATAACACATGAAATCGATAGAATCATAGGCAAAAGGCCTCTCTGAGAGGAAGCAAACAGAGATCATAAGATGGGTTGCTGCGTTGATCAACCCGGGTGACGTCATCCTGAAACTAGCAAACTATCAGTGACGTTGAGGCCCCGCCCTTCGGATGACGTCACCCAGGTGGCGCGGAGTAGCAACCCATCCTTATATCATGCTAAATAGAGATAGTTATACCCATTAATAGGATAAGACAAACTATAACTATATATTTTTTCATTATATGAAGTTGTTCTCAGTTAGAAAAGGCCTCCGTGGGGGGAAAACACCTAAAACAGCAGATCATAAGACTGGGTTCCTCCTCTGGCCTTCCGGGGTGACGTCGTCGGAGGGGCGGGGCTATACCCAGCAAAATAGCATTCATATCCAGGCCTCAACCTTCAGATAACGTCACCTGGGTTGCTCGGAGTAGCAACCCTACCTTATGATCTGCTGTTTGGCCTCGGATCCGCTCACCGAGGCCTTTCCTGGCTATTTCATGGGAATGACGATGTCTTGGCCTGGCTGGCGCTTGGGAATGACTTGATGATAGATGCAAAAGGAGCCTTGTGCAATAGGGTACGATCATAGCCTAGAGGTAGCGCTTCCGCCAGTTGTACAGGGGTCCCGGGTTCGATCCTGGCTGTTGAAGATTTGTATGTTCTATGAAGATGCTCGATCATATGCATGTTCATATATATATATAAATATATATATATATATATATATATATATAAACACTTGTCATTGCATTTAATCTTAGTTTTGTATGTATGTATTAGTAAGACCTGTTATGACATTAATAAAAGATAGATTAACACTTACCATAACATTAAGCAAATTACAGAAATTTTTCATAAACAAACGATTGGCAACACGTGTTATTACAAAAACAATGACAATGTAAAGGGAAGAAAGCAACAGGAACAAAGAAAACAAAAATAGGAAAACATGAGATCAAAAACAAAGGAAAAAATATAATCCGGATTATAGGGGGATTACGAAGGATAATGAAACCGGATCGGCTCGTCAAGAACGCGTCCTCCCTCACCACACACTACACATTGGTAGTAACACAAATGTACCTACAACGAAATGAATGAAACTATAAACAAGAAATATTACTGAATGAAAAGAGGTTGCAAAAATAGGAGAAAACTTTTGATAAGATCCAATCCAGCAAAAAATACACCCAATTAGAAAAAAATACGAAACAAAGAATATATGTTAGAAAAAATGATTGGAACCACATTGAAAAATATCATACAACAGCCTGATTAACAAAACAAAAACACAAATACGTATTGACCATTAAAAAAAACTCATAAAGAAATAGAAAAACGATAGACAAGAGAAAAGCAGAATAAAAAGCTGTAAAAAATTATACAAAGTCCAAAGAAGGAGAAATATGGATTCAATAATAATGAATAAAAAAAGCAAAATAAAAACAGAGGAAAATACCTCATGACATCGAAAGAATCAGATACAAAAAGGAAAGGCCTGTATGAGCATAAGAGGAACCAAACAGAGATCATAAGATGGGTTGCTGCGTTGATCAACCCGGGTGACGTCATCCGCAAACTGGCGAACTATCAGTGACGTTGAGGCCCCGCCCTTCACATGACGTCACACGGGTTGCTCGGAGTAGCAACCCTCTCTTATGATATGCTGTTTGGCCTCGGATCCGCTCACCGAGGCCTTTCCTGGCTATTTCATGCGAATGACGATGTCTTGGCCTGGCTGGCGCTTGGAAATAACTTGATGATTGAGGCAAAGAGATAATTTCATTGTTACTATTAATATTATTTTCATTTTTACTATTATCATTATCACTAGTATTATCATTATTATTATTATTATTGTTATCATTATTGTTAATATTATTATTGTTAATATTATTATTATCATCATTTTTATTATCATCATTATTATCATTACTATTAACATTATTATTATTATCATTGTATAATTATCATCATTATTATTATTATTATCATTATTATTATTACTATTATTACTAATATCATTTCTTATCAAAAAATGATAATAAACAGTATTCGAAGTTTTATTTCATATGTTTCCTTTTTTATCTAGACTGTGTGGGTGTGTGTACTTCCGTCTCTGTGCTTTCGTTATCTTTATATAAACAATAATTAGGTTTCTGTTATTCAGTCACAAGCTTTGTTTACTGTCTCTCTCTCTCTCTCTCTCTCTCTCTCTCTATATATATATATATATATATATATATATATATATATATATATATATATATATATATATATATATATATATATATATATATTTATATATATATATATATATATATATATATATATATATATATATATATATATATATATATATTAGAAAAACCCATATCTTTTCGTAGAAAGTCTTGCTCAAACGCCAGAATCAGAGCCCCAAAGCCAGGAAGGCCTCGGTGAGCGGAAGAGGAACCAAACAGCATATCATAAGGATGGGTTGCTGTGCTGACCAACCCGGGTGACGTCATCCGGAAACTAGCGAACTATCAGTGACGTTGAAGCCCCGCCCTTCAGATGACGTCACACGGGTTGCTCGGAGTAGCAACCCTACCTTATGATCTGCTGTTTGGCCTCGGATCCGCTCACCGAGGCCTTTCCTGGATTTGCGGCTCTGATTCTGGCGTTTGAGCAAGACTTTCTACGAAAAGATATGGGATTTTCTAATATAATGTATATATATATATATATATATATATATATATATATATATATATATATATATATATATATATATATATATATATATATGTATGTATATATATATATATATATATATATATATATATATATATATATATATATATATATATATATATATATATATATACATGTATGTATATATATATATATATATATATATATATAGAGAGAGAGAGAGAGAGAGAGAGAGAGAGAGAGAGAGAGAGAGAGAGTTATGATCGTAGATAAGACAATAAACAAAACATGTGACTGAATAACAGGAATCCATTATCTATATATAGATAATGAAAGCAGAAAGACGAAAGTACACACAAGTGCACAGTCAAGATAAAAAAGGAAACATGAATTAAACCTTCGAAGATTGTTTATTATTAATATTTGAAAAGAAATAATAATAATAATAATAATGATAATAATAGAAAAGTTGATTGAGATAATAATGATTATGATAATATTAATAACAATAATAATAATAATGATAATAATAATAATAATAATAATAATAATACTAATAATAATAATAATGATAATAATAATAATAACAATAATGATAATAATGATAAAAAAAATTTTTCGAAATATCATATCTATCTCTTTGCCTCAATCATCAAGTCATTCCCAAGCGCCAGCCAGGCCAAGACATCGTCATTCGCATGAAATAGCCAGGAAAGGCCTCGGTGAGCGGATCCGAGGCCAAACAGCAGATCATAAGGTAGGGTTGCTACTCCGAGCAACCCGTGTGACGTCATGTGAAGGGCGGGGCCTCAACGTCACTGATAGTTTGCTAGTTTCCGGATGACGTCACCCGGGTTGGTCAGCGCAGCAACCCATCCTTATGATATGCTGTTTGGTTCCTCTTCCGCTCACCGAGGCCTTCCTGGCTTTGGGGCTCTGATTCTGGCGTTTGAGCAAGACTTTCTACGAAGATATATATATATATATATATATATATATATATATATATATATATATATATATATATATATATATATATATATATATATAGATAGATAGATAGATATAGATAGAGATAACTAGATATAGACGCAGTAGAGAGAGAGAGAGAGAGAGAGAGAGAGAGAGAGAGAGAGAGAGAGAGTCCTGATTGTAGATAAGATAATAAACAAAGCATGTGAGTGAATAACAGGAACATAATTATTATTTATAACGATAATTAAAGCAGAAAGAAGGAAGTACACACAAGCACACAATCAAGATAAAAAAGGAAATATATGAAATAAAACTTCGAAGATTGTTCATTATTATTTGATAAGAAATGATAATAATAATAAGAAGAAGAAGACGAATAAGAATAAGAATGATGAAAATAATGATAACAATGATGATGATGATAATAATAATGATAATAATAATAATAATAATAATAATAATAATAATAATAATAATAATAATAACAGTAATAATAACAATAATAATAACAATAATGTTAATGACAATAATGAAACACTATGTGAAAAATGGATATCTATCTCTTTGCATCCATAATCAAGTCATTCCCAAGCGCCAGCCAGGCCAAGACATCGTCATTCGCATGAAATAGCCAGGAAAGGCCTCGGTGAGCGGATCCGAGGCCAAACAGCAGATCATAAGGTAGGGTTGCTACTCCGAGCAACCCGGGTGACGTCATGTGAAGGGCGGGGCCTACACACGACTGCAAGTTTGTTGGGTACAGCCCCGCCCTTTTCATGACGTCACCCGTCCTTATGATGGTGTCTAAGCGAAATAATTGAGAATTTGTTCTTGTGAATCACATGAAAAATTGCCAGAAAGGCCTTATTGAGCGGAAGAGGAACAAAACAGCCGATCATAAGGTGAGGTTGCTCCTCTAAGCATTCCGGGTGACGTCATCTGAAGGGCGGGGTTTCAACGTCACTGATAGTTCGCTAGTTTCCGGATGACGTCACCCGGGTTGGTCAGCGTAGCAACCCATCCTTATGATATGCTGTTTGGTTCCTCTTCCGCTCACCGAGGCCTTTCTTGTCTTTGGGGCTCTGATTCTGGCGTTTGAGCAAGATTTTCTACGAAGATATATGAGTTTGTTATTAGCATATATATGTATATATATATATATATATATATATATATATATATATATATATATATATATATATATATATATATATATATATATATATATATACATATATATATATATATATATATATATATATATATATATATATATAGATAGATAGATAGATAGATAGATAGATAGATAGATAGATAGATGATAGAAAGGTATCTCTATAAAAAGATATAGACATAATTTATTTATCATACAAACCTCCAAAAGCCATGATCGATCCCGGGACCCCTGTGCAACAGGCGGGAGCGTTACCGCTAGGCTATAATCATACATTTATATGCATACCAACGTGAGACTAAGAGTATTCGAGTACATAGTATTCGAATTGTCTGTCATCTACCTCAGTGGCGGTCATAGCCGAGCGGTAACGCTCCCGCCTGTTGTACAGGGGTCTCGGGTTCAATCCTGGCTGTTGGAGGTTTGTATGTTCTATGAGGGAGCTCGTTCATAAGCACTTTGTTCATATATATACCTATATATATGAACAGAGTTCTCATTTTACATACGACAAAGCACGTGAATGAATAACAATAACCTGATTATTATTTGTAAGAAGATAATTAAAGCAGAAAGACGGAAGTACACACAAGCACACAGTCAAGCTAAAAAAGGAAACATGAAATAAAATTTCGAACCCAGTTTATTATTAACATTTGATAAGATATAATATGATAAACATGATAATAACAATAATAATGATAATAATAATAATAATAACAATACGTAATTATGATAATGATAACAATAATGAAAATATCAATGATATAATAATAATGATAATGATAATAATAATAATAACAATAATGATAATGATAATAAAACTATTCAATACTGTCATATCTATCTCTTTGCATCAATCATCAAAGTCATTCACAAGCGTCAGCCAGGCCAAGACATATAAAAACATATATCTTCCCGGAAAGTCTTGGCCCAAAGACGGGAAACAGAGCTACAAAGCCAGCAGCAAAGGGCCTCGGTGAGCGGAAAGCGAGCCAAACAGTAGATTATAAGATAGGGTTGCTACTCCAAGCAACCCGTGTGACGTCATCTGAAGGGCGGGGCCTCAACGTCACTGATAGTTTGCTAGTTTCCGGATGACGTCACCCGGGTTGGTGAGCGCAGCAACCCATCCTTATGATCTACTGTTTGGTTCCTCTTCTGCTCACCGAGGCCTTTCCTGCTGGCTTTGTAGCTCTCTTTCTTGTGTTTGGGACAAAACATCCCACGAAGATATATGTTTTTATATTTATATATATATATAGATAGATAGAGAGATAGTGTTGTAAGTTGTAGTGGACAAGAATACAACAGTCCCCGTTCTTCGACATCCAATAGGAAACTAGAGTGTGCGACTTTGAACTAAAGAAAACGTACTAGTGGGTGGGTAGACACAACTTTATTAGGTCACAAGAGTTCTGGGTGAAATTAAATGGTTGTCGACTTGCGTAGGTTTCGACTTACGCACCTACTTATCTATCTTTGTGTCAATTATCTGTTAACAGTTTTTCATACATTTCAGAACGTTGCACTGTGGCTGGAGACCTGTCAACACCTGAAGCTTACGCTTCAGCATCCCTACAGACATGAGTGACCTGACCATGATGATCACCTCACCCCTACATATACGACAGCTCCACCTATGGCCACCCCACACACAGGGTGCATCCTGGCGTCATACATCCACTTGGGGAGTCATTATGTTCACCCTGGGTCACACTGGATGATGCGAGGAGTCTGTTATCTGACTGATACATCAGTCACTCAATTGCACCAGTTACTAATAAGTGAAGTCCATAGCCTAGTGGTATCGCTCATGACTGTTGCATAAGGGTCCCGTGTTCGATTCTGGCTGTTGGAGGTTTGTATGTTCTATGAAGGTTCGCGTTCATGTGCAATTTATATATATATATATAAGACTTCTCATTATATAGAATATAATTTCTGTGTAAACATAATGTAATAGTAAGACCTGTTATTACGTGAATAAAAGATAGATTAAGACCTACCATCACATTAAGCAAATTACATAAACATTGCATAAACAAACGACAGACAAGACGTGTTATTACAAAAACAATGACAAAGTAATGGAGAGAAAGCAATAGGAACTACGAAAACAAAAATAGGAAAACATATCAAAAACACGGCAAAAAATTTAATCTGGATTACAGGAGGATTATGCCGGATAATGAAACCGGATCGGTTCGTCAAGAACGCTTCTCGCGTCACCATACACTACACATTGGTGATTAAACAAATGTACCTACAACGAAATGAAAGAAACTATAAACAAAAAAGATTACTGAATAAAAAGAGAAAAAAAAAGGCGAAAACTTTTGGCAAGATCAAATCCAGTAAAAGATTAATAAACTCAATGAGAAAAACTGAGAAACTTAAAGAAAATATGGTAGAAAAAATCATTGGAAACATTTTAAAATATATACACCAGCCTGATTAACAAACAAAAACACAAATACGTATTGACCATTAAAAAGACACATACAGATAATAGAAACAAACGAGACAAGAGAAAAGCAAAGACAAAAGCACTAAAATGATATAATAAAGTCCGAATAAGGACAAATATGGATACAACAGTAATGAATAACAAAAGCAAAACAAGAACAGAAGAAACAAAATAACACATGAAATCGATAGAATCATAGGCAAAAGGCCTCTCTGAGAGGAAGCAAACAGAGATCATAAGATGGGTTGCTGCGTTGATCAACCCGGGTGACGTCATCCTGAAACTAGCAAACTATCAGTGACGTTGAGGCCCCGCCCTTCGGATGACGTCACCCAGGTGGCGCGGAGTAGCAACCCATCCTTATATCATGCTAAATAGAGATAGTTATACCCATTAATAGGATAAGACAAACTATAACTATATATTTTTTCATTATATGAAGTTGTTCTCAGTTAGAAAAGGCCTCCGTGGGGGGAAAACACCTAAAACAGCAGATCATAAGACTGGGTTCCTCCTCTGGCCTTCCGGGGTGACGTCGTAAGAGGGGCGGGGCTATACCCAGCAAAATAGCATTCATATCCAGGCATCAACCTTCAGATAACGTCACCTGGGTTGCTCGGAGTAGCAACCCTACCTTATGATCTGCTGTTTGGCCTCGGATCCGCTCACCGAGGCCTTTCCTGGCTATTTCATGGGAATGACGATGTCTTGGCCTGGCTGGCGCTTGGGAATGACTTGATGATAGATGCAAAAGGACCCTTGTGCAATAGGGTACGATCATAGCCTAGAGGTAGCGCTTCCGCCAGTTGTACAGGGGTCCCGGGTTCGATCCTGGCTGTTGAAGATTTGTATGTTCTATGAAGATGCTCGATCATATGCATGTTCATATATATATATATAAATATATATATATATATATATATAAACACTTGTCATTGCATTTAATCTTAGTTTTGTATGTATGTATTAGTAAGACCTGTTATGACATTAATAAAAGATAGATTAAGACTTACCATAACATTAAGCAAATTACAGAAATTTTTCATAAACAAACGATTGGCAACACGTGTTATTACAAAAACAATGACAATGTAAAGGGAAGAAAGCAACAGGAACAAAGAAAACAAAAATAGGAAAACATGAGATCAAAAACAGAGGAAAAAATATAATCCGGATTATAGGGGGATTACGAAGGATAATGAAACCGGATCGGCTCGTCAAGAACGCGTCCTCCCTCACCACACACTACACATTGGTAGTAACACAAATGTACCTACAACGAAATGAATGAAACTATAAACAAGAAATATTACTGAATGAAAAGAGGTTGCAAAAATAGGAGAAAACTTTTGATAAGATCCAATCCAGCAAAAAATACACCCAATTAGAAAAAAATACGAAACAAAGAATATATGTTAGAAAAAATGATTGGAACCACATTGAAAAATATCATACAACAGCCTGATTAACAAAACAAAAACACAAATACGTATTGACCATTAAAAAAAAACTCATAAAGAAATAGAAAAACGATAGACAAGAGAAAAGCAGAATAAAAAGCAGTAAAAAATTATACAAAGTCCAAAGAAGGAGAAATATGGATTCAATAATAATGAATAAAAAAAGCAAAATAAAAACAGAGGAAAATACCTCATGAAATCGAAAGAATCAGATACAAAAAGGAAAGGCCTGTATGAGCATAAGAGGAACCAAACAGAGATCATAAGATGGGTTGCTGCGTTGATCAACCCGGGTGACGTCATCCGCAAACTAGCGAACTATCAGTGACGTTGAGGCCCCGCCCTTCACATGACGTCACACGGGTTGCTCGGAGTAGCAACCCTATCTTATGATCTGCTGTTTGGCCTCGGATCCGCTCACCGAGGCCTTTCCTGGCTATTTCATGCGAATGACGATGTCTTGGCCTGGCTGGCGCTTGGAAATAACTTGATGATTGAGGCAAAGAGATAATTTCATTGTTACTATTAATATTATTTTCATTTTTACTATTATCATTATCACTAGTATTATCATTATTATTATTATTATTGTTATCATTATTGTTAATATTATCATTGTTAATATTATTATTATCATCATTTTTATTATCATCATTATTATCATTACTATTAACATTATTATTATTATCATTGTATAATTATCATCATTATTATTATTATTATCATTATTATTATTACTATTATTACTAATATCATTTCTTATCAAAAAATGATAATAAACAGTATTCGAAGTTTTATTTCATATGTTTCCTTTTTTATCTAGACTGTGTGGGTGTGTGTACTTCCGTCTCTGTGCTTTCGTTATCTTTATATAAACAATAATTAGGTTTCTGTTATTCAGTCACAAGCTTTGTTTACTGTCTCTCTCTCTCTCTCTCTCTCTCTCTCTATATATATATATATATATATATATATATATATATATATATATATATATATATATATATATATATATATATATATATAACATATATATATATATATATATATATATATATATATATATATATATATATATATATATATATATATATTAGAAAAACCCATATCTTTTCGTAGAAAGTCTTGCTCAAACGCCAGAATCAGAGCCCCAAAGCCAGGAAGGCCTCGGTGAGCGGAAGAGGAACCAAACAGCATATCATAAGGATGGGTTGCTGTGCTGACCAACCCGGGTGACGTCATCCGGAAACTAGCGAACTATCAGTGACGTTGAAGCCCCGCCCTTCAGATGACGTCACACGGGTTGCTCGGAGTAGCAACCCTACCTTATGATCTGCTGTTTGGCCTCGGATCCGCTCACCGAGGCCTTTCCTGGATTTGGGGCTCTGATTCTGGCGTTTGAGCAAGACTTTCTACGAAAAGATATGGGATTTTCTAATATAATGTATAATATATATATATATATATATATATATATATATATATATATATATATATATATATATATATATATATATATATATATGTATATATATATATATATATATATATATATATATATATATATATATATATATATATAGAGAGAGAGAGAGAGAGAGAGAGAGAGAGAGAGTTATGATCGTAGATAAGACAATAAACAAAACATGTGACTGAATAACAGGAATCTATTATCTATATAAAGATAATGAAAGCAGAAAGACGAAAGTACACACAAGTGCACAGTCAAGATAAAAAAGGAAACATGAATTAAACCTTCGAAGATTGTTTATTATTAATATTTGAAAAGAAATAATAATAATAATAATAATGATAATAATAGAAAAGTTGATTGAGATAATAATGATTATGATAATATTAATAACAATAATAATAATAATGATAATAATAATAATAATAATAATAATAATAATAATAATAATAATAATGATAATAATAATAATAACAATAATGATAATAATGATAAAAAAAATTTTTCGAAATATCATATCTATCTCTTTGCCTCAATCATCAAGTCATTCCCAAGCGCCAGCCAGGCCAAGACATCGTCATTCGCATGAAATAGCCAGGAAAGGCCTCGGTGAGCGGATCCGAGGCCAAACAGCAGATCATAAGGTAGGGTTGCTACTCCGAGCAACCCGTGTGACGTCATGTGAAGGGCGGGGCTTCAACGTCACTGATAGTTTGCTAGTTTCCGGATGACGTCACCCGGGTTGGTCAGCGCAGCAACCCATCCTTATGATATGCTGTTTGGTTCCTCTTCCGCTCACCGAGGCCTTCCTGGCTTTGGGGCTCTGATTCTGGCGTTTGAGCAAGACTTTCTACGAAGATATATATATATATATATATATATATATATATATATATATATATATATATATATATATATATATATATATAGATAGATAGATAGATATAGATAGAGATAACTAGATATAGACGCAGTAGAGAGAGAGAGAGAGAGAGAGAGAGAGAGAGAGAGAGAGAGAGAGAGAGAGAGAGAGAGAGAGAGAGAGAGAGTCCTGATTGTAGATAATAAACAAAGCATGTGAGTGAATAACAGGAACATAATTATTATTTATAACGATAATTAAAGCAGAAAGAAGGAAGTACACACAAGCACACAATCAAGATAAAAAAGGAAATATATGAAATAAAACTTCGAAGATTGTTCATTATTATTTGATAAGAAATGATAAGAAGAAGAAGACGAATAAGAATAAGAATGATGAAAATAATGATAACAATGATGATGATGATAATAATAATAATGATAATAATAATAATAATAATAATAATAATAATAATAATAATAATAATAACAATAATAATAACAATAATGTTAATGACAATAATGAAACACTATGTGAAAAATGGATATCTATCTCTTTGCATCCATAATCAAGTCATTCCCAAGCGCCAGCCAGGCCAAGACATCGTCCATTCGCACGAAATAGCCAGGAAAGGCCTCGGTGAGCGTATCCGAGGCCAAACAGCAGATCATAAGGTAGGGTTGCTACTCCGAGCAACCCGGGTGACGTCATGTGAAGGGCGGGGCCTACACACGACTGCTAGTTTGTTGGGTACAGCCCCGCCCTTTTCATGACGTCACCCGTCCTTATGATGGTGTCTAAGCGAAATGATGGAGAATTTGTCCTTGTGAATCACATAAGAAAAATTGCCAGGAAAGGCCTTATTGAGCGGAAGAGGAACCAAACAGCCGATCATAAGGTGAGGTTGCTCCTCTAAGCATTCCGGGTGACGTCATCTGAAGGGCGGGGTTTCAACGTCACTGATAGTTCGCTAGTTTCCGGATGACGTCACCCGGGTTGGTCAGCGTAGCAACCCATCCTTATGATATGCTGTTTGGTTCCTCTTCCGCTCACCGAAGCCTTTCTTGGCTTTGGGGCTCTGATTCTGGCGTTTGAGCAAGATTTTCTACGAAGATATATGAGTTTGTTATTAGCATATATATAAAAATATATATATACATATATATAGATAGATAGATAGATAGAGAGATAGATACATATATAGATAGAAAGGTATCTCTATAAATAGATATAGACATAATTTATTTATCATACAAACCTCCAAAAGCCAGGATCGTTCCCGGGACCCCTGTGCAACAGGAGGGAGCGTTACCCCTAGGCTATAATCATACAGTTATATGCATACCAACGTGAGACTAAGAGTATTCGAGTACATAGTATTCGAATTGTCTGTCATCTACCTCAGTGGCGGTCATAGCCGAGCGGTAACGCTCCCGCCTGTTGTACAGGGGTCTCGGGTTCAATCCTGGCTGTTGGAGGTTTGTATGTTCTATGAGGGAGCTCGTTCATAAGCACTTTGTTCATATATATACCTATATATATGAACAGAGTTCTCATTTTACATACGACAAAGCACGTGAATGAATAACAATAACCTGATTATTATTTGTAAGAAGATAATTAAAGCAGAAAGACGGAAGTACACACAAGCACACAGTCAAGCTAAAAAAGGAAACATGAAATAAAATTTCGAACCCAGTTTATTATTAACATTTGATAAGATATAATATGATAAACATGATAATAACAATAATAATGATAATAATAATAATAATAACAATACGTAATTATGATAATGATAACAATAATGAAAATATCAATGATATAATAATAATGATAATGATAATAATAATAATAACAATAATAATAATGATAATAAAACTATTCAATACTGTCATATCTATCTCTTTGCATCAATCATCAAAGTCATTCACAAGCGTCAGCCAGGCCAAGACATATAAAAACATATATCTTCCCGGAAAGTCTTGGCCCAAAGACGGGAAACAGAGCTACAAAGTCAGCAGCAAAGGGCCTCGGTGAGCGGAAAGCGAGCCAAACAGTAGATTATAAGATAGGGTTGCTACTCCAAGCAACCCATGTGACGCCATCTGAAGGGCGGGGCCTCAACGTCACTGATAGTTTGCTAGTTTCCGGATGACGTCACCCGGGTTGGTGAGCGCAGCAACCCATCCTTATGATCTACTGTTTGGTTCCTCTTCTGCTCACCGAGGCCTTTCCTGCTGGCTTTGTAGCTCTGTTTCTTGTGTTTGGGACAAAACATCCCACGAAGATATGTTTTTATATTTATATATATATATAGATAGATAGAGACATAGTGTTGTAAGTTGTAGTGGACAAGAATACAACAGTCCCCGTTCTTCGACATCCAATAGGAAACTAGAGTGTGCGACTTTGAACTAAAGAAAACGTACTAGTGGGTGGGTAGACACAACTTTATTAGGTCACAAGAGTTCTGGGTGAAATTAAATGGTTGTCGACTTGCGTAGGTTTCGACTTACGCACCTACTTATCTATCTTTGTGTCAATTATCTGTTAACAGTTTTTCATACATTTCAGAACGTTGCACCTGTCAACACCTGAAGCTTACGCTTCAGCATCCCTACAGACATGAGTGACCTGACCATGATGATCACCTCACCCCTACATATACGACAGCTCCACCTATGGCCACCCCACACACAGGGTGCATCCTGGCGTCATACATCCACTTGGGGAGTCATTATGTTCACCCTGGGTCACACTGGATGATGCGAGGAGTCTGTTATCTGACTGATACATCAGTCACTCAATTGCACCAGTTACTAATAAGTGAAGTCCATAGCCTAGTGGTATCGCTCATGACTGTTGCATAAGGGTCCCGTGTTCGATTCTGGCTGTTGGAGGTTTGTATGTTCTATGAAGGTTCGCGTTCATATGCAATTTATATATATATATATATAAGACTTCTCATTATATAGAATATAATTTCTGTGTAAACATAATGTAATAGTAAGACCTGTTATTACGTGAATAAAAGATAGATTAAGACCTACCATCACATTAAGCAAATTACATAAACATTGCATAAACAAACGACAGACAAGACGTGTTATTACAAAAACAATGACAAAGTAATGGAGAGAAAGCAATAGGAACTACGAAAACAAAAATAGGAAAACATATCAAAAACACGGCAAAAAATTTAATCTGGATTACAGGAGGATTATGCCGGATAATGAAACCGGATCGGTTCGTCAAGAACGCTTCTCGCGTCACCATACACTACACATTGGTGATTACACAAATGTACCTACAACGAAATGAAAGAAACTATAAACAAAAAAGATTACTGAATAAAAAGAGAAAAAAAAAGGCGAAAACTTTTGGCAAGATCAAATCCAGTAAAAGATTAATAAACTCAATGAGAAAAACTGAGAAACTTAAAGAAAATATGGTAGAAAAAATCATTGGAAACATTTTAGAATATATACACCAGCCTGATTAACAAACAAAAACACAAATACGTATTGACCATTAAAAAGTCACATACAGATAATAGAAACAAACGAGACAAGAGAAAAGCAAAGACAAAAGCACTAAAATGATATAATAAAGTCCGAATAAGGACAAATATGTATACAACAGTAATGAATAACAAAAGCAAAACAAGAACAGAAGAAACAAAATAACACATGAAATCGATAGAATCATAGGCAAAAGGCCTCTCTGAGAGGAAGCAAACAGAGATCATAAGATGGGTTGCTGCGTTGATCAACCCGGGTGACGTCATCCTGAAACTAGCAAACTATCAGTGACGTTGAGGCCCCGCCCTTCGGATGACGTCACCCAGGTGGCGCGGAGTAGCAACCCATCCTTATATCATGCTAAATAGAGATAGTTATACCCATTAATAGGATAAGACAAACTATAACTATATATTTTTTCATTATATGAAGTTGTTCTCAGTTAGAAAAGGCCTCCGTGGGGGGAAAACACCTAAAACAGCAGATCATAAGACTGGGTTCCTCCTCTGGCCTTCCGGGGTGACGTCGTCAGAGGGGCGGGGCTATACCCAGCAAAATAGCATTCATATCCAGGCATCAACCTTCAGATAACGTTACCTGGGTTGCTCGGAGTAGCAACCCTACCTTATGATCTGCTGTTTGGCCTCGGATCCGCTCACCGAGGCCTTTCCTGGCTATTTCATGGGAATGACGATGTCTTGGCCTGGCTGGCGCTTGGGAATGACTTGATGATAGATGAAAAAGGACCCTTGTGCAATAGGGTACGATCATAGCCTAGAGGTAGCGCTTCCGCCAGTTGTACAGGGGTCCCGGGTTCGATCCTGGCTGTTGAAGATTTGTATGTTCTATGAAGATGCTCGCTCATATGCATGTTCATATATATATATATATATATATAAACACTTGTCATTGCATTTAATCTTAGTTTTGTATGTATGTATTAGTAAGACCTGTTATGACATTAATAAAAGATAGATTAAGACTTACCATAACATTAAGCAAATTACAGAAATTTTTCATAAACAAACGATTGGCAAGACGTGTTATTACAAAAACAATGACAATGTAAAGGGAAGAAAGCAACAGGAACAAAGAAAACAAAAAGAGGAAAACATGAGATCAAAAACAGAGGAAAAAATATAATCCGGATTATAGGGGGATTACGAAGGATAATGAAACCGGATCGGCTCGTCAAGAACGCGTCCTCCCTCACCACACACTACACATTGGTAGTAACACAAATGTACCTACAACGAAATGAATGAAACTATAAACAAGAAATATTACTGAATGAAAAGAGGTTGCAAAAATAGGAGAAAACTTTTGATAAGATCCAATCCAGCAAAAAATATACCCAATTAGGAAAAAATACGAAACAAAGAATATATGTTAGAAAAAATGATTGGAACCACATTGAAAAATATCATACAACAGCCTGATTAACAAAACAAAAACACAAATACGTATTGACCATTAAAAAAAAAACTCATAAAGAAATAGAAAAACGATAAACAAGAGAAAAGCAGAATAAAAAGCAGTAAAAAATTATACAAAGTCCAAAGAAGGAGAAATATGGATTCAATAATAATGAATGAAAAAAGCAAAATAAAAACAGAGGAAAATACCTCATGAAATCGAAAGAATCAGATACAAAAAGGAAAGGCCTGTATGAGCATAAGAGGAACCAAACAGAGATCATAAGATGGGTTGCTGCGTTGATCAACCCGGGTGACGTCATCCGCAAACTAGCGAACTATCAGTGACGTTGAGGCCCCGCCCTTCACATGACGTCACACGGGTTGCTCGGAGTAGCAACCCTATCTTATGATCTGCTGTTTGGCCTCGGATCCGCTCACCGAGGCCTTTCCTGGCTATTTCATGCGAATGACGATGTCTTGGCCTGGCTGGCGCTTGGAAATAACTTGATGATTGAGGCAAAGATAATTTCATTGTTACTATTAATATTATTTTCATTTTTACTATTATCATTATCACTAGTATTATCATTATTATTATTATTATTGTTATCATTATTGTTAATATTATTATTGTTAATATTATTATTATCATCATTTTTATTATCATCATTATTATCATTACTATTAACATTATTATTATTATCATTGTATAATTATCATCATTATTATTATTATTATCATTATTATTATTACTATTATTACTAATATCATTTCTTATCAAAAAATGATAATAAACAGTATTCGAAGTTTTATTTCATATGTTTCCTTTTTTATCTAGACTGTGTGGGTGTGTGTACTTCCGTCTCTGTGCTTTCGTTATCTTTATATAAACAATAATTAGGTTTCTGTTATTCAGTCACAAGCTTTGTTTACTGTCTCTCTCTCTCTCTCTCTCTCTCTCTATATATATATATATATATATATATATATATATATATATATATATATATATATATATATATATATATATATATATATATATATTAGAAAAACCCATATATATATATATATATATATATATATATATATATATATATATATATATATATATATATATATATATATATATTAGAAAAACCCATATCTTTTCGTAGAAAGTCTTGCTCAAACGCCAGAATCAGAGCCCCAAAGCCAGGAAGGCCTCGGTGAGCGGAAGAGGAACCAAACAGCATATCATAAGGATGGGTTGCTGTGCTGACCAACCCGGGTGACGTCATCCGGAAACTAGCGAACTATCAGTGACGTTGAAGCCCCGCCCTTCAGATGACGTCACACGGGTTGCTCGGAGTAGCAACCCTACCTTATGATCTGCTGTTTGGCCCCGGATCCGCTCACCGAGGCCTTTCTTGGATTTGGGGCTCTGATTCTGGCGTTTGAGCAAGACTTTCTACGAAAAGATATGGGATTTTCTAATATAATGTATAATATATATATATATATATATATATATATATATATATATATATATATATATATATATATATATATATATATATATATATATATATATATATATATATATATTATATATATATATATATATATATATATATATATATATATATATATAGAGAGAGAGAGAGAGAGAGAGAGAGAGAGAGAGAGAGAGAGAGTTATGATCGTAGATAAGACAATAAACAAAACATGTGACTGAATAACAGGAATCTATTATCTATATAAAGATAATGAAAGCAGAAAGACGAAAGTACACACAAGTGCACAGTCAAGATAAAAAAGGAAACATGAATTAAACCTTCGAAGATTGTTTATTATTAATATTTGAAAAGAAATAATAATAATAATAATAATGATAATAATAGAAAAGTTGATTGAGATAATAATGATTATGATAATATTAATAACAATAATAATAATAATGATAATAATAATAATAATAATAATACTAATAATAATAATAATGATAATAATAATAATAACAATAATGATAATAATGATAAAAAATTTTTTCGAAATATCATATCTATCTCTTTGCCTCAATCATCAAGTCATTCCCAAGCGCCAGCCAGGCCAAGACATCGTCATTCGCATGAAATAGCCAGGAAAGGCCTCGGTGAGCGGATCCGAGGCCAAACAGCAGATCATAAGGTAGGGTTGCTACTCCGAGCAACCCGTGTGACGTCATGTGAAGGGCGGGGCCTCAACGTCACTGATAGTTTGCTAGTTTCCGGATGACGTCACCCGGGTTGGTCAGCGCAGCAACCCATCCTTATGATATGCTGTTTGGTTCCTCTTCCGCTCACCGAGGCCTTCCTGGCTTTGGGGCTCTGATTCTGGCGTTTGAGCAAGACTTTCTACGAAGATATATATATATATATATATATATATATATATATATATATATATATATATATATATATATATATATATATATATATATATATATATATGTATATATATATATATGTGTGTATATATATATAGATAGATAGATAGATAGATAGATAGATATAGATAGAGATAACTAGATATAGACGCAGTAGAGAGAGAGAGAGAGAGTTCTGATTGTAGATAAGATAATAAACAAAGCATGTGAGTGAATAACAGGAACATAATTATTATTTATAACGATAATTAAAGCAGAAAGAAGGAAGTACACACAAGCACACAATCAAGATAAAAAAGGAAATATATGAAATAAAACTTCGAAGATTGTTCATTATTATTTGATAAGAAATGATAATAATAATAAGAAGAAGAAGACGAATAAGAATAAGTATGATGAAAATAATGATAACAATGATAATGATGATAATAATAATAATAATAATGATAATAATAATAATAATAATAATAATAATAATAATAATAATAATAATAATAACAATAATAATAACAATAATGTTAATGACAATAATGAAACACTATGTGAAAAATGGATATCTATCTCTTTGCATCAATAATCAAGTCATTCCCAAGCGCCAGCCAGGCCAAGACATCGTCATTCGCATGAAATAGCCAGGAAAGGCCTCGGTGAGCGGATCCGAGGCCAAACAGCAGATCATAAGATAGGGTTGCTACTCCGAGCAACCCGTGTGACGTCATGTGAAGGGCGGGGCCTACACACGACTGCTAGTTTGTTGGGTACAGCCCCGCCCTTTTCATGACGTCACCCGTCCTTATGATGGTGTCTAAGCGAAATAATTGAGAATTTGTTCTTGTGAATCACATGAAAAATTGCCAGAAAGGCCTTATTGAGCGGAAGAGGAACAAAACAGCCGATCATAAGGTGAGGTTGCTCCTCTAAGCATTCCGGGTGACGTCATCTGAAGGGCGGGGTTTCAACGTCACTGATAGTTCGCTAGTTTCCGGATGACGTCACCCGGGTTGGTCAGCGTAGCAACCCATCCTTATGATATGCTGTTTGGTTCCTCTTCCGCTCACCGAGGCCTTTCTTGTCTTTGGGGCTCTTATTCTTGCGTTTGAGCAAGATTTTCTACGAAGATATATGAGTTTGTTATTAGCATATATATATATATATATATATATATATATATATATATATATATATATATATATATATATATAGATAGATAGATAGATAGATAGATAGATAGATAGATAGATGATAGAAAGGTATCTCTATAAAAAGATATAGACATAATTTATTTATCATACAAACCTCCAAAAGCCATGATCGATCCCGGGACCCCTGTGCAACAGGCGGGAGCGTTACCGCTAGGCTATAATCATACATTTATATGCATACCAACGTGAGACTAAGAGTATTCGAGTACATAGTATTCGAATTGTCTGTCATCTACCTCAGTGGCGGTCATAGCCGAGCGGTAACGCTCCCGCCTGTTGTACAGGGGTCTCGGGTTCAATCCTGGCTGTTGGAGGTTTGTATGTTCTATGAGGGAGCTCGTTCATAAGCACTTTGTTCATATGTATACCTATATATATGAACAGAGTTCTCATTTTACATACGACAAAGCACGTGAATGAATAACAATAACCTGATTATTATTTGTAAGAAGATAATTAAAGCAGAAAGACGGAAGTACACACAAGCACACAGTCAAGCTAAAAAAGGAAACATGAAATAAAATTTCGAACCCAGTTTATTATTAACATTTGATAAGATATAATATGATAAACATGATAATAACAATAATGATAATAATAATAATAATAACAATACGTAATTATGATAATGATAACAATAATGAAAATATCAATGATATAATAATAATGATAATGATAATAATAATAATAACAATAATGATAATGATAATAAAACTATTCAATACTGTCATATCTATCTCTTTGCATCAATCATCAAAGTCATTCACAAGCGTCAGCCAGGCCAAGACATATAAAAACATACATATATCTTCCCGGAAAGTCTTGGCCCAAAGACGGGAAACAGAGCTACAAAGCCAGCAGCAAAGGGCCTCGGTGAGCGGAAAGCGAGCCAAACAGTAGATTATAAGATAGGGTTGCTACTCCAAGCAACCCGTGTGACGTCATCTGAAGGGCGGGGCCTCAACGTCACTGATAGTTTGCTAGTTTCCGGATGACGTCACCCGGGTTGGTGAGCGCAGCAACCCATCCTTATGATCTACTGTTTGGTTCCTCTTCTGCTCACCGAGGCCTTTCCTGCTGGCTTTGTAGCTCTGTTTCTTGTGTTTGGGACAAAACATCCCACGAAGATATATGTTTTTATATTTATATATATATAGATAGATAGAGAGATAGTGTTGTAGGTTGTAGTGGACAAGAATACAACAGTCCCCGTTCTTCGACATCTAATAGGAAACTAGAGTGTGCGACTTCGAACTAAAGAAAACGTACTAGTGGGTGGGTAGACACAACTTTATTAGGTCACAAGAGTTCTGGGTGAAATTAAATGGTTGTCGACTTGCGTAGGTTTCGACTTACGCACCTACTTATCTATCTTTGTGTCAATTATCTGTTATCAGTTTTTCATACATTTCAGAACGTTGCACTGTGGCTGGAGACCTGTCAACACCTGAAGCTTACGCTTCAGCATCCCTACAGACATGAGTGACCTGACCATGATGATCACCTCACCCCTACATATACGACAGCTCCACCTATGGCCACCCCACACACAGGGTGCATCCTGGCGTCATACATCCACTTGGGGAGTCATTATGTTCACCCTGGGTCACACTGGATGATGCGAGGAGTCTGTTATCTGACTGATACATCAGTCACTCAATTGCACCAGTTACTAATAAGTGAAGTCCATAGCCTAGTGGTATCGCTCATGACTGTTGCATAAGGGTCCCGTGTTCGATTCTGGCTGTTGGAGGTTTGTATGTTCTATGAAGGTTCGCGTTCATATGCAATTTATATATATATATATATATAAGACTTCTCATTATATAGAATATAATTTCTGTGTAAACATAATGTAATAGTAAGACCTGTTATTACGTGAATAAAAGATAGATTAAGACCTACCATCACATTAAGCAAATTACATAAACATTGCATAAACAAACGACAGACAAGACGTGTTATTACAAAAACAATGACAAAGTAAAGGAGAGAAAGCAATAGGAACTACGAAAACAAAAATAGGAAAACATATCAAAAACACGGCAAAAAATTTAATCTGGATTACAGGAGGATTATGCCGGATAATGAAACCGGATCGGTTCGTCAAGAACGCTTCTCGCGTCACCATACACTACACATTGGTGATTACACAAATGTACCTACAACGAAATGAAAGAAACTATAAACAAAAAAGATTACTGAATAAAAAGAGAAAAAAAAGGCGAAAACTTTTGGCAAGATCAAATCCAGTAAAAGATTAATAAACTCAATGAGAAAAACTGAGAAACTTAAAGAAAATATGGTAGAAAAAATCATTGGAAACATTTTAAAATATATACACCAGCCTGATTAACAAACAAAAACACAAATACGTATTGACCATTAAAAAGACACATACAGATAATAGAAACAAACGAGACAAGAGAAAAGCAAAGACAAAAGCACTAAAATGATATAATAAAGTCCGAATAAGGACAAATATGGATACAACAGTAATGAATAACAAAAGCAAAAGAAGAGCAGAAGAAACAAAATAACACATGAAATCGATAGAATCATAGGCAAAAGGCCTCTCTGAGAGGAAGCAAACAGAGATCATAAGATGGGTTGCTGCGTTGATCAACCCGGGTGACGTCATCCTGAAACTAGCAAACTATCAGTGACGTTGAGGCCCCGCCCTTCGGATGACGTCACCCAGGTGGCGCGGAGTAGCAACCCATCCTTATATCATGCTAAATAGAGATAGTTATACCCATTAATAGGATAAGACAAACTATAAATATATATTTTTTCATTATATGAAGTTGTTCTCAGTTAGAAAAGGCCTCCGTGGGGGGAAAACACCTAAAACAGCAGATCATAAGACTGGGTTCCTCCTCTGGCCTTCCGGGGTGACGTCGTCAGAGGGGCGGGGCTATACCCAGCAAAATAGCATTCATATCCAGGCCTCAACCTTCAGATAACGTTACCTGGGTTGCTCGGAGTAGCAACCCTACCTTATGATCTGCTGTTTGGCCTCGGATCCGCTCACCAAGGCCTTTCCTGGCTATTTCATGGGAATGACGATGTCTTGGCCTGGCTGGCGCTTGGGAATGACTTGATGATAGATGCAAAAGGACCCTTGTGCAATAGGGTACGATCATAGCCTAGAGGTAGCGCTTCCGCCAGTTGTACAGGGGTCCCGGGTTCGTTCCTGGCTGTTGAAGATTTGTGTTCTATGAAGATGCTCGCTCATATGCATGTTGTTCATATATATATATATATATATATAAACACTTGTCATTGCATTTAATCTTAGTTTTGTATGTATGTATTAGTAAGACCTGTTATGACATCAATAAAAGATAGATTAACACTTACCATAACATTAAGCAAATTACAGAAATTTTTCATAAACAAACGATAGGCAAGACGTGTTATTACAAAAACAATGACAATGTAAAGGGAAGAAAGCAACAGGAACAAAGAAAACAAAAATAGGAAAACATGATATCAAAAACAGAGAAAAAAATATAATCCGGATTATAGGGGGATTACGAAGGATAATGAAACCGGATCGGCTCGTCAAGAACACGTCCTCCCTCACCACACACTACACATTGGTAGTAACACAAATGTACCTACAACGAAATGAATGAAACTATAAACAAGAAATATTACTGAATGAAAAGAGGTTGCAAAAATAGGAGAAAACTTTTGATAAGATCCAATCCAGCAAAAAATACACCCAATTAGAAAAAAATACGAAACAAAGAATATATGTTAGAAAAAATGATTGGAACCACATTGAAAAATATCATACAACAGCCTGATTAACAAAACAAAAACACAAATACGTATTGACCATTAAAAAAAACCTCATAAAGAAATAGAAAAACGATAGACAAGAGAAAAGCAGAATAAAAAGCAGTAAAAGATTATACAAAGTCCAAAGAAGGAGAAATATGGATTCAATAATATTGAATAAAAAAAGCAAAATAAAAACAGAGGAAAATACCTCATGAAATCGAAAGAATCAGATACA
>NC_092276.1:785000-787500 GCF_036320965.1 Panulirus ornatus
CGAAAACTTTTGGTAAGATCAAATAAAGAAAAAGATTAATAAACTCAGAGAAAACTAAGAAACTAAAAGAAAATACGGTAGAAAAAATCATTGGAAAGACTTTAAAAGATATACACCAGCATGATTAACAAACAAAAACACAAATACGTATTGACCATTAAAAAGACACATACAGATAATAGAAACAAACGAGACAAGAGAAAAGCAGAGACAAAAGCACTAAAATGATATAATAAAGTCCGAATAAGGACAAATATGGATACAACAGTAATGAATAACAAAAGCAAAACAAGAACAGAAGAAACAAAATAACACATGAAATCGATAGAATCATAGGCAAAAGGCCTCTCTGAGAGGAAGCAAACAGAGATCATAAGATGGGTTGCTGCGTTGATCAACCCGGGTGACGTCATCCTGAAACTAGCAAACTATCAGTGACGTTGAGGCCCCGCCCTTCGGATGACGTCACCCAGGTGGCGCGGAGTAGCAACCCATCCTTATATCATGCTAAATAGAGATAGTTATACCCATTGATAGGATAAGACAAACTATAAATATATATTTTTTCATTATATGAAGTTGTTCTCAGTTAGAAAAGGCCTCCGTGGGGGGAAAACACCTAAAACAGCAGATCATAAGACTGGGTTCCTCCTCTGGCCTTCCGGGGTGACGTCGTCAGAGGGGCGGGGCTATACCCAGCAAAATAGCATTCATATCCAGGCCTCAACCTTCAGATAACGTTACCTGGGTTGCTCGGAGTAGCAACCCTACCTTATGATCAGCTGTTTGGCTCGGATCCGCTCACCGAGGCCTTTCCTGGCTATTTCATGGGAATGACGATGTCTTGGCCTGGCTGGCGCTTGGGAATGACTTGATGATAGATGCAAAAGGACCCTTGTGCAATAGGGTACGATCATAGCCTAGAGGAAGCGCTTCCGCCAGTTGTACAGGGGTCCCGGGTTCGATCCTGGCTGTTGAAGATTTGTATGTTCTATGAAGATGCTCGCTCATATGCATGTTCATATATATATATATATATATATATATATATATATATAAACACTTGTCATTGCATTTAATCTTAGTTTTGTATGTATTAGTAAGACCTGTTATGACATTAATAAAAGATAGATTAAGACTTACCATAACATTAAGCAAATTACAGAAATTTTTCATAAACAAACGATTGGCAAGACGTGTTATTACAAAAACAATGACAATGTAAAGGGAAGAAAGCAACAGGAACAAAGAAAACAAAAATAGGAAAACATGAGATCAAAAACAGAGGAAAAATATAATCCGGATGATAGGGGGATTACGAAGGATAATGAAACCGGATCGGCTCGTCAAGAACGCGTCCTCCCTCACCACACACTACACATTGGTAGTAACACAAATGTACCTACAACGAAATGAATGAAACTATAAACAAGAAATATTACTGAATGAAAAGAGGTTGCAAAAACAGGAGAAAACTTTTGATAAGATCCAATCCAGCGAAAAAATACACCAAATTAGAAAAAAATACGAAACAAAGAATATATGTTAGAAAAAATGATTGGAACCACATTGAAAAATATCATACAACAGCCTGATTAACAAAACAAAAACACAAATACGTATTGACCATTAAAAAAAAACTCATAAAGAAATAGAAAAACGATAGACAAGAGAAAAGCAGAATAAAAAGCAGTAAAAAATTATACAAAGTCAAAAGAAGGAGAAATATGGATTCAATGATAATGAATAAAAAAAGCAAAATAAAAACAGAGGAAAATACCTCATGAAATCGAAAGAATCAGAGACAAAAAGGAAAGGCCTGCATGAGCATAAGAGGAACCAAACAGAGATCATAAGATGGGTTGCTGCGTTGATCAACCCGGGTGACGTCATCCGGAAACTAGCAAACTATCAGTGACGTTGAGGCCCCGCCCTTCAGATGACGTCACCCAGGTGGCGCGGAGTAGCAACCCATCCTTATATCATGCTAAATAGAGATAGTTATACCCATTAATAGGATAAGACAAACTATAACTATATATTTTTTCATTATATGAAGTTGTTCTCAGTTAGAAAAGGCCTCCGTGGGGGGAAAACACCTAAAACAGCAGATCATAAGACTGGGTTCCTCCTCTGGCCTTCCGGGGTGACGTCGTCAGAGGGGCGGGGCTATACCCAGCAAAATAGCATTCATATCCAGGCCTCAACCTTCAGATAACGTTACCTGGGTTGCTCGGAGTAGCAACCCTACCTTATGATCAGCTGTTTGGCTCGGATTCGCTCACCGGGGCCTTTCCTGGCTATTTCATGGGAATGACGATGTCTTGGCCTGGCTGGCGCTTGGGAATGACTTGATGATAGATGCAAAAGGACCCTTGTGCAATAGGGTACGATCATAGCCTAGAGGTAGCGCTTCCGCCAGTTGTACAGGAGTCCCGGGTTCGATCCTGGCTGTTGAAGATTTGTATGTTCTATGAAGATGCTCGCTCATATGCATGTT